>NW_007587288.1:0-883 GCF_000523025.1 Cynoglossus semilaevis | reverse complement strand
TTTTTTTAACTCTTAAGATAAACAATTTCACGTGTAATTAAAAAGCTTAATGGTTAAACATGTCAGCGGTTCTATAATTATTTCTACAATACGTAAACATTTTTTAAAATAGGTATTTGTAATATTACTTTTGTCGTTTTTATATTAAATGCCAAACTAAATAAAAGTAAAGTTAAGAGCTAAAACACGGTTTTATAGTTTATTATTTTATTTATTATTTGGATGGCGTAGATTTTATAATGCTCCTTTTACGCGTGTTGCTGATGTTAAACTTAATTTACGAATCTCTTCATTTATAAAGAGAAATGCGACGCGAAACATATAATCTTTAGATTAGTCTCATTTATTTATTTAGTTATTATTTACTTTCTTAATGGAAAAAACGGAGTAGGTAAGAACGCCTTAAAATCAACTAAGTAAATTGACAGTCGATACGAAATAAATTATTTAAAAAACATTTTTTAGTAAAGGTGAGCACCTAAATAAAACCACACGCAACAAATAAATTGAGATAATTTTAAATGAGGGACCTGCCGACTATCCAGGTTATTATTAGTTTCGTTTTTATTGCTATGAATTTTGTGTTATTATTATATATCCTATATTTAAACGGTTTTTCCTACATTTAAAACACTGTGAACATGCAACTAAATATCGCGATAAATATTTTACCTTACGCCTAGATTTTACATTTAATTTCATAATTCCAGTTATATTTAAATTACACGAGCATCTATTTAAATTAAATAAAAAATAATTTTTTAACTATCGCCAGAACCTTTAATTGGGTCGTTCTCGTGAAATCATTTGTACACTAAGGCAGTAATGATTTTAGTAATAAAACATGCATTTTTATAAAATAACAAAACATAATAATAAAGCT
>NW_007587287.1:0-883 GCF_000523025.1 Cynoglossus semilaevis | reverse complement strand
CTCATTGTTTCCCACTGGGTGTCTTCTTGACTAACATCTGCCTGCACATCCATGCTACACATTACAGGGAGTCAGCGGAGAAATGAGGAGTGCAGCTCTAACGAATTAATCACGAGTCACACGAATTAGGTAACAGCGTGCGTTTCACTTGTAACACCGCGTCCCACCGCCGAGACCGCCAGCGCGAGGACACGAACGGGACACGAAATTGAACTCATTCCATTCAGGACGCGCGTTCGCAGAAGGGGAAACAAGAGAGAAATTAGGATTCAAAGCAGTTAATTAACCTGATCCTTGACTTGTGGTTATTGAAAGCAGAATTATTCCAACAAGCGTTCACTTTAAAGAACTTCTCGGTCTCCGCCGTGAAAATAAAGTGTGTGAATGTGGTTATAAGTTCTGTATATGTGCTCTGAAAAGACGGGTTTGTTTGAAAGGAATCTGCTGTTTGACTTGGGTGATCGTACATATTCCTACTGTACATTGTGGGTCTACTGTGGGAACATGGCTTTGTTAACCATTTGACCGTGACATCAGTGTGTAACTGATTTACTGTACTACTGTATGTGCACAGTAAAAATAACTGTGAGTTTAAGAGGAGCTGGACTTTTTTTTCTTTTTGGGTCAAAGGTCAAAGGTTAATTTGTTGTAATGTTTTTTGACTGTACAAAATCATCTACATGGACTTCTTCATTGTCCTTTTTTTATTTTTTAAATAATATATTTTATTCAAGAAGGTAGCACAGTACAGGATATGTTCAAATACAATGTCTTGAATTGGTTTTCTTCGTTATGTCAGTCAAAAGCCACCAAAAATAAATAATAATAAAAAATAAAAATAAATAATAATTAAAAATTAAAAATGTATACAATTTTAAAAAAT
>NW_007587286.1:0-883 GCF_000523025.1 Cynoglossus semilaevis | reverse complement strand
AACATTAAAATTTCATTTCAGTAAATAAAGTGTAGAGATTTATGAGATATGATCTATCGGAGTGGAGCACAACTAGCGTTCTCCACGTCATAGCCGGGGCCAACGGAACAAGGCAGCATCTGTTGTTGGACTGAGTTATAATTCATAATGCAGCGTGTCAGAAACTGGGAGTCACTGAGAAAATGCCAGTTGCCGGACTGTGAATATATGTGTGTATGTTTGTTCATCAGACCTAGCCACTCTGGCGCTGCATTGGCAAACACAATAATTCGCAACAACATTCCATGTGACACACACACACACACACACGTGTTCCACTCTGTGCAAAAACATTCCTCCAGCATCCGCACATTCACACACGTTTCCTGTGCCCGACTGAATCCGCCTCCGGCGCTCTCTGCACAGGAAGGAAAAAAGCTCCGTGTCAGCTTTTCCTAAAGAGGAAAACTCACTGAGGTTCTCCCATTGTTCACACTGATATGTAGCCATTTAGACAGCCTTTTGTTGTTGCCTTCTGCCCGGTGGAAAACAGCGCTAATGCACGAAGCCTTCACAAAAGTGGAGTTCGCACGCATACTGTCCCACTAATAATGGATGTCCACACTGTCCAAACAGATATGACAACGTTGGTGCCAGTGACGGTGTCCACCAGTGGTCGTGCTGCTACAGTGAAGAGTGCAGTGTTGACAACCACTGTGTCACCACTGCCGCCCATCATCGCAGATACAGGTAAATTCATTCATAAACTTCCGACAAGTGATGTGAGGATCATAGATATCCTTGGTACGATTATTGTCAGAGGATTTATCACGATATCACGATTATTATACGTCAATTGATTTTACAACGCTAAAAATGTGTCACATCACATGAACGCTCCTTG
>NW_007587285.1:0-883 GCF_000523025.1 Cynoglossus semilaevis | reverse complement strand
AGACACTTTTCCCCTCCAAGATTGGTATGTTTGTTTGAACTTAACTGCACACTATTTCAAATGTATGATTGTTTTTAAACATTGAGTACAGAGTACACGCCTTGTATTCATACATAGATGAAACATTTGGTTTAGTTTATTTGGTTTGGGGCTGTGGTGGCTTGGTGGTTAAAAAAGCGGACTTGGGTCCGGAAGGTTGCAGGTTGAATCCACCAGCTGCCAAATTACCATTGAGGTGCCCTGAGCATGGCACTGTCCCCGGGCGCTCAAAAAGCAATTTGGTGATGGGTTAAATGCAGAGGTTGCATTTTGTTGTGTGCAGTGGTGGGTGTCACAATGACAAGGAGTGTTCCTTGTTTTTGTGAATCTTAAGTCTGTTCCAGCCTGTATGGATATGTTGGATTAGAGCTTGTCTACAGGGAAAGTTGGCAGACTTTATTTGATTGAAATTTGAATTTTTTTCTCTTATTTCCTCCTGAAGAGATGTGAAGTTAGTCGAGTATTTGAGCTGTCACTGGTGAAAGCATCATAATAAAAAGAATACCAGGGTTTTTGGCTGTTTATTAAAGGAGAACAGTGAATTTAAAATCTTGAACTGGGAATATTGTGAGGGTGGAAGAAGAACATTAAAATTACCTTTCTCTCTATCAAAGCACATAGGAAAACCTAAAATAACTAAATGTATTTAAGTTTGTTACACGCAGACCAGGCAAAGTAGTCTAATGTTATTGTCAGTCTCTTGATTTCACTAGAACTGATCAGGTAGCTCACGTGGACCTGGACTGTGGTATAACCTGAGTGAATGTTGAAAACAGCACATCCTCAGCCTAATGTTTTCCTCCTCTTTATCCTCTCATGCAGGAGTTCCTTTTCCTAAGAACTT
>NW_007587284.1:0-883 GCF_000523025.1 Cynoglossus semilaevis | reverse complement strand
CATTTTTAGACAAACATAAAGCACATTATTACATATATTTTATATTTATTTATCATTATTAATATTTTAAAAATTGATGCAATACTTTTTGCAGCCCTATTGAAAATACAACTGTTTGGCTCTTTCTTAATTTCTTATAGAAACCCGTGATGTTATGAGAAATTTTGAGTGAGAATTTTGACTTTTGAGTGGCTTCAATGTCGCTTTTTGGCCTGATAAAATACTTTTAAATGCTATTTTGCTCATCTATACATTTATTTCAAACTAAAAAGCCACTACTGCTTGCAGTGCTGTCTGTTATATTTTTTTCTCTTTCTTGTTCTACCTACTTTTCTTTCTAACCGTCCTTTACCTTTACTGTCTACCAGACAGTAGTACTGCGTTCAGAAAACCGTAAAAGGATTTTATGTGTACGAAACTAGTGTTTTTAAAACCAATAAGTGGTATTTGTTTAAAGTGTAAAACTACAGAGAAGTAGTAGACACAAGGGGGATTGAAAATCACTGGAAAACACAGATCCCGTGTGTCACTGCTGCAGATGAAAACAGCTGGGGAGTCAAATTCCTCTGACACATTATCCCCAACCTCCACCTGTGACTCCACCTGGATTCTCCATCAGCTCTATTTACCCTGCATGGAGGGAGAGTCCCAGCAGCTCCTGCAGGAAGTGCTATTTCTAGCATATGGAAGGAGAGTGCTATTTCTAGCATAGGGAACGAAAAGAGAAGCCGCTGTGTCCTGTATATAGTTTTCAAGCTTAAATTTGAAGATGAATTTATGTTTATTTCCAAAGTCGTAGCTCAGGGTCAGCTTTACCTCAAGGTGAGGATTTATTTGGCTGCTCCAGGGCTATCAGGCTATCCTTTAGCTTTCCACTCTGTCA
>NW_007587283.1:0-883 GCF_000523025.1 Cynoglossus semilaevis | reverse complement strand
TAATTTCACAAATTAATTATAGCAGTTAACGCATAACCTACACCTGTGCCTCCTGCTCCTGTCATGACCTGCTGCTCGCCTGATACGTCGACTGTACCACGTTATCTCAATTTGTCCGTGTCACTGCTCTGTGTCCTCCTCACCCTCAGATCATTTTCTTAAATTAGAACCAACAATTGAAACAAGGAATTTGTCAGTTTAAAAGAAAAGTGCTCATTGGTAGCAGTCAGAGTAGAGGTAGAATTAAGATACTGACGACAGTAGTGATGCTGCCGCAGGACAGGGACGGTTGGACCAGAATAGACCGCACAGACTTGGTGTCTGGTATTGCAACAGGACAGAACAGAGCGGAAAAATAAGCGACTAATTTTGACGAGACGGCAGAGCAGTGATTGACCGGTGCGGCACAAGTTCGGCAGCGTCGTTTGTTGGAAAAGACCAGTTATCGAAAATGACGGCCGCTTCTCCGTGTGTCCACAGTATTTCATCTACTGCTGCATTCTGGGCCTGCTGTCGTGCTCCGTGTTCCTGAGGATCAACTACGAGCTGAAGATGGTGGTGATGCTGGTCGCCGTGGTGATCTACAACATCATCATCCTGCAGACGCACGCCTCCCTGCTGGACGGATTCAGTAAAGCACCTTATCCCACTCATGATCTGCAGAGGTAAATTTGACTCTTAGACCAGTGGTGCTAAACCCCTGGCCCAGGGGCCACTTGTGGCCCAGGATCACCCCTCCACCCCCAACATTTTAACCAGACTACTTTGGTTTAATAATTAAAAATAAATAACAAAACTGCATCTGTTTGATGTCATTAGTAAAATAGTAGAAAAAAAAGTTGTAAAAATCCTAACCATACATGTACATTTTTTGACCTTTGGA
>NW_007587282.1:0-883 GCF_000523025.1 Cynoglossus semilaevis | reverse complement strand
TTTGTTTTTTTGTTTTGTATGTTTTTTCAACTGGTTTTCTCATACCAATGGATGCTTTTTTAAACGTTCTATTGCTTGTCATTGTAATTACTGTATATTGAATGATCTCTATTTAACTGAATAAAAACATAAAATTGAAAAAAAAGTGTCAAAAATAAAAGCACACATTAATAATTTCATGTTTTACAATTTGTAATGTCAATTATGCAAATTACATCCCATGCCATCTCTGTGTTGAAGTACAGTATGTGTATAGTGTACAGTACTGCCAATTCAAAACATGGACAGTGAAACAACGCCCTCCAGTGGCCAACGTTTTGGGGGGGTTGTTTGTTTGGTTGGTTGGTTTTTTGTTTTGTTTTTTGTTTGTTTGTTTTTTTGTTTTGTATGTTTTTTCAACTGGTTTTCCCATACCAATGGATGCTTTTTTAAACGTTCTATTGCTTGTCATTGTGATGACTGTATATTGAATAATCTCTATTTAAATGAATAAAAACATGTGTAACACGTGTACTAAATATCATGGAGCATTTTGGAGCTTCCTGAAAATGTATGAGACACAACGTAATGGTTGCATTCGTTATTAATACCAAACGGAATTTTAACACATTAACACATAATAATATTTCCAAAACTTAAAAAACAACAAAAACAACTCAAATAGTGCATTTGTAAGTACAGATTTGTAAGTAGACTGCAGTTGGTGCTGGTGTCAATTAACTAAGGTTACAGTATTATAAGTGAATCTTCTGCATTGTTTGCAGCGACAATTATTTTTTACCTAGGTAAACATAATTATAATATGATGAGAATATACCAAATATTAAACATACGCTTCAATTTAGCTAAAAAATAGGAACGTAATTAGGTTAAAGTAAACCAC
>NW_007587281.1:0-883 GCF_000523025.1 Cynoglossus semilaevis | reverse complement strand
GTAAATATCATACAGTTCATTACTTTATATTTAAAAATGTTTAACAATTTTCCAACTCATATCGTCATGAAAAAGAAAAGTGTATCTTTGAATAGAATTTAAAATTTTCTATAATGGTGTAACGTTATTCAGTTACATGCATGAGTAGGTTCTGGTCTGATTCTTTCAAACACGCTGCTTTACCGTCGACTGATGTGATTCATGTGATGGGCCTGCAGATCTCTGACAGATCTAGAACTAATTCTTAGGTCGTGATGATTGTTTCTGGTTTCTTTTAGGACCGAGGTTCAGTATCAGGAGTCAACTATTGGAACTATTACTACTAGAAATGAGCACAAATGTAATCTTCACAACTTTGACTACAATGAAGGAAAGTATACTTTTAAACAAACAGACGTAAACTTAGACTCTTGTTCGGGGCTTGTGCTTATAATTGACCGTACCATTGACTCTGTTAAACTGCACGGTTGCTATCTCAATGCTTTGTTAATGTTCAAAGCCTTTTAATGCTTCATCATTTCATACTTTCACCCCCCCCCTTTCCTCCCCCTCCCGCTCCCTCTCATTATCAGCTGTGTTTGTCAAAGATTTCAAAGCACATACTTTCTTTGAATTAGATACAAAAAACAGACTTTCTGGTATAGGATACAAGGAACAGGTAAAAGTATTGACAGATATAGTTGAGCACGTACAGTGATCGCACGCATATTTTTGTGTTTAGGCCAGAAGAAATTGATAGGAAGCTTGTTTTCATTGATAAAATACGCAACATCTGTTCAGCAGTGTCTTCGTTTGCCTTCCACTTCCACGCACACAAACCACTACAGTACACAACTGGACATGAAGAATTGATGAATCACCCATTTGTTGAGTCTAAAAAAAA
>NW_007587280.1:0-884 GCF_000523025.1 Cynoglossus semilaevis | reverse complement strand
ATAGAGTAATGCTAACAGCAATAACTCAACTGCGAAATATAACTGGCTGCTTATCCCAGCACTCAGCAACCAACTCCTTTAAAGGAGCAGATGTTCTGCATTTCTTGCATAGCTCAGCTGCATTTCATGATGGAGCTCAGTAAAACAGAATTGCAGAAAGGTTCGTGAAGAACAAGATAGCTTGAATACATGTATTTATATAATGATTTTAATAACTTAATACCTACTTGTTCACAAATAAAATCAGGTATAATCCTCTGGACGCCAACCAGCATCAGAGCAAGTCAGCTGCTAAAGAGATTTAATATTGAGGAATAGATTTTTTTGATATTTTCCTCGCCAACGTGTTCCACCTTTTTATGCACATATGCAGATGACACAAGGCTATACATGCAGGCATCTGCTGCCAGCTAGAGTTAAGTAAATGCAAACAGATAGTTTCATGCCTAGAGTGGATGTGAATGGATTCTTTGCCTGCCTGTGTGCGCAGGAGGAAATATGTGCCTGCAAACCTTCCCCGATGTGAAGTATTGAATAAAGATAAGCAGCAGCTGGTACCATGAGCAGACAGGTCAGAGTGACTCATTAACCACAACTGTGGTTTTCCTGTTCAATCCCAGACATTGGTGTGTCATCTCATGTACGCACTGTGTACTTCAGACATTTTTTAAAATAATTAGACTAAATACTTTTTCATTGTGTAAACAATGGATTCGAAGTCAGCGCTTGGGCTCCCTGCAAATAATAATTTTACAAAATCTATGTCTTGGTATTATACCATAATACTTTAAGACTGTGTTCACTGTCCATTAAAAATAATCAAGTTTTTCAACTGTAGTTTGAACAGGACTTGGACATAAAAAACTTGCAAAAAAAAAAAAAAA
>NW_007587279.1:0-884 GCF_000523025.1 Cynoglossus semilaevis | reverse complement strand
GTAATAATAAACCATGTTAAGTCCAGTGAAAGGTCCTGAGCTGCTGACACTGCATTCTTCTGCTAAATCACTGCCATTTCCTGCTGTTACAAAGCTGAGAGGAAAGTATGTTTTTCCTTAGCTGTGAAAAAATCTTTCCTTTTGCAATAGAACAACAATAGCTGTTCTGTTTTCTTTAGCTCTGCTTGATCTCCTCTCTGTTCCTGCTTTGACTTAAAAACAGCTCTTTTATGTGGGATAATTACAGTTAGTCTGCCTTTGTCAATGGGCTTCAGTATGTGACATCGTCAAGTGTGACTGCGGTGAAGAATGTTAAATGCTAGACTAAAAATAGTTTAAACTGAATTTGTTTTTGCAGAACCAGCTAAAAGCTAGCCTAATTAGTTTACCCTCAACCAACAATATCTAAAAGAAATAAGTTGCATGAAGGATTACAAAGTAGTAACAAACAAACAAAAAATGCGACATAGGCTAAATGTTATCAATAGAGATACCAAGAGAAAACTTCCTCCAAGAGAAAGTTCCTCCAAATCATCTAAAACCTAGATTTAATAATTCAGTTTTCTTTACAAAATCGCAAAACACATAATATAAAAAATAATTAATTCATTCCTGATGTATATTAATTCCAGAACGTTTTAATTAAAATTGACCAACGACGATCGTGTACAATCGTGTATAAAAGCATCAGCAATAGAATAAAGGAAAAAAACACTAGTTGTTTCCTTTATGGTTGGTATTTTGTTAGTTATTCTCTAAATTAAAAAACAAGGTATTTCCTATCTTGTCATAAAATAACATTTCCTGATATCATTTCAAAATGACATTCAAATAAAGCATGTGGCAGGAAATGCACCTCAGAGACTAAAACACACACACATTCA
>NW_007587278.1:0-884 GCF_000523025.1 Cynoglossus semilaevis | reverse complement strand
CCTGCTGCACCTGAAGAGAGTCTCTCTTGTGCTGCATTTGGGTCCTGCCTGTCTCGTGCTGGGTCGACCACCGGTAACACTCTGATATTCATCCTTTTTCTTACTTGGATTAGACAGCAATTATTAGAAACATCTGTATCCACTCCTGCCCTTCTGTGATTGGTTCATTAGACTCTGTCTGGCTCCAGACTGAGTGTCTCTTCCACTCTTGCTGCTTGTATCCTTCCCTGTACTACACAAGTACAAGTAAACAAGTAGTAGGATTTTAATTCCTTTCTCAAATATTTAAGCTCCTCCCACTCTCTGCAATCTTTGCAGCTCACTAAAATATCTAGTGTATTGGAGACTGAAACCTTTATTTCTTCACTTTTGGACACTGCTGTTAATCTCGACAAGGTGTTTTGCTCTTTGTTTTCCTCTCTGCCTTCCTGTATTCTTTTTCTGGCTGTTTCCTTCTGTAGTCTACACAGTCAACACCTCAACTTTAGCTATCTCTGCTCTGCTCATTTTAATGCTTTAAATCTCGGTCACTCCGTGTGTCAGTCCCTGTTATCTTCTATCCTCTATCTACCTAACCTGCTTCATCTCAATTTCTGTGTTCCTCTGTATTCTTCACTACTGGCTGTACCTAAAAAACGAATGGCTGCTTTCTTCATTTTCCTGACTATTCCTCTGTCTTTGCTGAGTTCATCTTGCGAATGCTGTCCTGTACATTGTTATTCATCTAAAGGTTATGCTGTAGATAACAAAAAAGCTGATTCCACAATATTTTCTCTGGCCTGCAGTGATTTGCCAAAGAATTTTTTTTTCTCTTGACATGACAAGTCATAATTACGTAAGTGATGTTTTGCAGATATTAAGAATGGACAGGATCAGGAATGAGG
>NW_007587277.1:0-884 GCF_000523025.1 Cynoglossus semilaevis | reverse complement strand
CAACGCAAACAACAAAAGGTTTGTCTAGCTTAGGCCAAAATAGAACAAATCATAGCGGACAGGGTTACATGCAAAAAAAAAAAAAATTTCAAAATTTTGAAGAAACAAAATACATTGGAACACTGAAATAACACCAGATCTTCATGTGAAAAAAAAAAAAAGTTGTACTCTATCCATAGAGGTATGGACAGGGCAGTGTCTTAGGAACTAAAGGATGCCACATCTTTTAATGGGAATAAATCTTTTCGGAATTTTCGGCTCATTGTTGCCACTCTAGTGCCCCTGTTGTTAATTCCATCAACACCAATAGAGCTGAGACAACACCTGTAGCGCCCCCTACCGACCACATCCTTATCAGACCATACCCAATCAAAAAAGTGTACTTCATCATCAATAACAAGTTTGTTGTTTTTTTTTTTTTTACCTGGTCCCCGTGCGCATGTCGTCCAATGATGATGGGTTTGACCCAGCCCGGCACCAGTCGGGGGATGTTCTGACAGATGATGGCTTCTCTGAACACGGTGCCACCCAGGATGTTACGGATGGTGCCGTTGGGGGAGCGCCACATCTGCTTCAGGTTGAACTCCTCCACCCTGTGCTCGTCCGGTGTGATGGTGGCACATTTGATGCCCACGCTGTGCTGACGCACGGCTTCCGCAGCATCCACCGTCACCTGGTCGTCCGTCGCGTCACGGTTCTCGATACCCAGGTCAAAGCTTCGAGAAGACGACGGAGAGTTTTAGCAGAAAGTATGGAAAAGCAGAACTAAAACACAATTAAATACATTTTTTAAAACATATTTTTCCACTGTATTATGGAAACTGTTGATCATTCCAAATTAAGGTGTATTCTAATTTTACTGACATTTAACTATATCCGGTTCA
>NW_007587276.1:0-885 GCF_000523025.1 Cynoglossus semilaevis | reverse complement strand
CAAGAATTCTGCAAAATAAACTGAGCCCAGTATTTTAGAGATAGAGTTGTGGAGCCTCACTTCCTAGATTCCACAAATTCTCACCCACTGGATTGTTATCATGTCCTCACAGACTATAAAACTTACCAATAGATGAATTACTACTTTGCAGCTCCTGGTCCGAGACGTGGATTTTGACTCCTGAACGAGGGGTGAAGGTTGGCACTTTGACTTCCTGTAATATTTTTAACACGCCAGTGCGATCATTGCTTCCTTGTACGCCGTATGTCTGAGCGAATAGATTGGCAGCAGCCATGATGTAATCGATGTGTAGCTCCTGTAACATAGGTTTTGCCATCATTACAACAGAAAGGACGCAGAAAGCAGCAAGAAAAAAATCAAGACATCTGCAGTGTGATTTGACAGCTGATACTTACATTACTATTACTGAATTCCAGAGGATGAGGACACCGTTTTGGGCCAGACCAGAAAGGAGCTCCAGAACTGGTGAGCTAAAACAACAAAATTGAATGTAAATGTTTTCAAACATATAAATAAGAAGTGCAATGGTAAGAAAATTTACAATAAACAGATGAATGCTTCTTTATTTTTCCACTACAGGAGGTTTCTATGTTCCATGAAAATCCATGGTTCGATTCGTATTGCGGTTTTGGTGGTCACCGTTTTCGGTTCGGTCAAAAACCAATTATGTCTTACCTGACATACTGCATGAATACCAAACTTTAAAGAGACCGATCTCAGAAAGGAAAAGGGACTACCCAACCTTACATCACTAACTGAATGTCGCCGTTTAGAGTTATCAAGTCTGCTGTGTTAGCAACAGCTGATTTAGACGAACAATGGCGACACATTTTCTTGCCACATTCAATTTCCTTTCTCCACTGT
>NW_007587275.1:0-885 GCF_000523025.1 Cynoglossus semilaevis | reverse complement strand
TAGCATGATGTCATAGTTGAGGAACTCTCCCTGCTCCATCAGGATCTCAGGGTCGTCCGGAATGACATCGCCATCAATTACAGGCCCAAACGCCACATGGTACCTCGCCGGCTGTATGTCCTGCTCCACCAGCTCTCTGGAGCTCTTCTTCCTCAGACAGTCCACCATGTCTAAGGTGTCCAGGACATTGCAGCCCACCTTCTCTGCCAGGAGACGAGTGTACTTGACCGGCTGGTAGTTGACCGCCCAGCTGGAGAGGGCAGAGCCGCTCTGAATGATGGCTCTGTGGAACAAACCTGCACAAGGACACAGGGAAGAGAGGACAGAGGGATGTTTAGAGGGTTGTTATATCGCGAGAGATAATTCTGTTATGCGCCATAATACACGACGGTTGTTAATTTTGGTGCCACCGTGATCAAAAGGGGGCTGTCAGCTACACGGCTGATAAGAATAACAAAGGCCAGACAGAGCAACTTCTTGTTGCCAAACAGAGCAATAATAGAATCATGGCTGTGATAATGAATGTGCAGATGGCCTGGTCTCACAGACAGCTTGCAGACTGAGGAGGGAATCAGTGCTCTGTCTGTCATTTTTCCTCCTCCCATTTATCTCCATACACTCGCTGTGTATTAGCTCCTGTGTATTTATCTGGAGCAGATGCTGCAAATGCACCTCTGCAGGCTTTGTTGGACGTGCTGCACAGGAAGAGTCAAGACTAACAAAAAGGGCCTGTACACCGTGTCAGACATGACGTCCTTCGCCCCGTGGTAAATGCACAGCGTTTTATTGAATATGTCAACCCCGAACGCTGCCTTAATGTACTTTTCAAGGCAGCTGTAAATTGGATGAGCCTGAAACACTGCAATTATAGACACAGATGCTGCT
>NW_007587274.1:0-885 GCF_000523025.1 Cynoglossus semilaevis | reverse complement strand
GGCCACTTGATCATGGCTTGTTGTTTTATTTATTCCTTTATTTTTGCCATCTGTTTGCTCATTGTTTCACCTAATGTTTTCTGCTCAAAAGGCGATATGAATATTTATGTCAGCTTTTAAAGTTTTTCTCATAAACCAGCATTTTTGTTGTTATTGTTTTGTTTTTTTAAGGCGGCGAGAGCAATGGAGATTATGTGTCATGGCTCTGAGAGGAAACCTATACTGCCACTTGTATAAACTGTAAAGTAATCTCACTTTGGAGCTCCGGTTTCTCCTCCCTCGCAGACCTGTCGGCAAAACACGATCTGGCTGGATTTGGGAATGGAGTATGGGGGAGGTAGCAAGAGAGCTTATCTGATACTTTCCAAAAAAAGACCCCCACTGGCCCCCACTTCCCAAGGCAGGCCATGCAGAGACACCACATCTGGTAATACTGTAGGCAAATTATCCTTCCAGGTCTGTGGGCGCAGCTCATGTTTCCCCAATATTTTCTCCTGCTGGATTGGGTTACTCCACAGGCAGAGCCAGGCTGATAGAGCAGCCACAATCAACCACACATTTGTGATGAATCAAGGATGTCTGGGACAAACTGGAGGAGCTTCTAATTTATTATCATTCACTCTGTGCAAGCATAGACTCAACTGCCCAGTCACTACTCGTGTGTGTGGGAAATAATTGATAAATTCCAGTCCCTTAAAGGGAACTCGCAACTACAGTAGTCAGTATGAGCAGCTGACTACTGTCTCCAGGTTGATGAGAAGTCCAGCTCCTGTGACTCACTGAAGTCTGTTAGAGGAATTTGGGTGCTGCTGTTGACAACAGAGCAGTTCAGCTTGTTGCATTCTAAACGCCAGACATCATTCCCTGAACAATGTTTTTTTTTTT
>NW_007587273.1:0-885 GCF_000523025.1 Cynoglossus semilaevis | reverse complement strand
ATGTGAAACAGGGCTGATTTCACTATTGCCGCTTCAGCCTCTGAAATCCAGGAAAAGGGGAGAGTTGGGATGTGAGCTTGGAAAGGGGAGCAGCAACACGACTGTAGTTTCTGATAAACCTGCGATAGAAATTTGCAAAACCAAGGAACTGTTGAAGCTGCTACGGGAAGTTGGTCTGGGCCACTCAACAACGGCTTGTGTCTTGGCTGGGTCTGTCCTCACCTGCCCGCTCTCGAAAATGTATCCCAGGAAACCCACTGAAGACACATGGAACTCGCTCTTCTCAACCTTCACAAACAATTTGTTATCCAAGAGTCTCTGGAGGACTTGTCTGACATGGCGAACATGTTCCTCTGCACTCCTGGAGAAGATGAGAATGTCATCCAAATAGACCAAAACGGAGTGATTGAGAAAATCATGGAGAACATCATGTACTAGGGCCTGGAAAACAGCAGGAGCATTGGTGAGTCCAAAAGGCATTACCAGGTATTCAAAGTGGCCAAGGGGGGTATTGAAACCTGTCTTCCACTCATCTCCCTCCCTGATCCTAACGAGATGGTAGGCATTCCGCAGGTCCAGTTTGGAGAAGATGGTGGCTCCCTGTAAAGACTCAAAAGCAGAACTGAGGCAAAGGATATTTGTTCTTTATGGTGATGTTGTTAAGTCCACGGTAGTCAATGCATCGTCGCAGAGTCTTATCCTTTTTTGATACAAAGAAAAAACCAGCACCCAGAGGAGAAGAGGAGGGACGGATGATTCCTGCGGCCAGAGAGTCATGAATGTATCTTTCCATCGCCTCTCTCTCTGGACAAGATTATACAGGTTATACAGTCGACTAAAGGGCAGGGGAGCGTAACAACGATTGCGGTCAACAGAACGAAGTAA
>NW_007587272.1:0-885 GCF_000523025.1 Cynoglossus semilaevis | reverse complement strand
AAAACAAAAAAAAAACAAAAAAAACAACAGCTTTGGAAAGAACGTAGAGCTGTTTGTCTGCGATCTTTGTTTGGTCTCTGTTTTTCATCCGATCGTTCAGTCGTCGGTGTCGCAGCCTTCAGTTTGTTGATGGTACTGCATTAAAAAAATACTGCTTTTAAAAATCAACTTATTTGTACAGGGATCGTGGTAGTTGCGTTCCAAGACACAGCGCGGAACAGGAAAAATCGCAAAGTAGAGGCGAGATAGTTAATATATTATTTACGCACTGTATATTAACCCTTTACGAACCTCCCCCACACTGTTATCAACCCTCCAGAGTTGTGAGCCAATCAGTGTGAGGAACAGAAGAACACGCTCAATTAGCCAATAGTGTGCTACGTACGATCTCGTCTAAGTAAACAAAGCTACTAGCGATTGTTCGCAAATGAGTTAATCTCAATCTCAAAATGAGAATCCACATTTTTAAAAACTTAAAAAATATATATATATTTTGTCTTTTAGTTTTCTTTAATTTTTTCACGATATAAAGAATATCGCAATAGTTTATTCTTTTGCGATATAGTGAAAATATCGCAAAAGAATAAACTTTCGCGATATTTTCACTATATTGCAAAAGAATAAACTAAATAAATATAGTGAAAATTTCACGAGATCAGATTTTAAAAAAAATCCGCGATGTACTGAGGGAGCGGAAGGAAATTCGCGACAAAGAGACGGAACGCTGTAGCTGTTAAAGTGTGATCGGAGAAAATTACATGATGTTGTTGTTGTTGTTGTTGTAAAAGTACTTTTTTAGCGTGTTCACTGGAAGCAGTCACTGGAGACGGCGCCTCCCTGTGGCCGGTGAAAAACAAATCTTTATTAATTCTCTGAGACAATTGA
>NW_007587271.1:0-885 GCF_000523025.1 Cynoglossus semilaevis | reverse complement strand
TTGTTGTGGGAACTTTCTGTTATTCTTTTTTCTTCCTCTATCTATTTCCTTCAAAGTCACATATTTAAGAGTATATTTGCGAAAATAATATTAACAGTAATACACAGACGCAGTATATCCATACCTTATATAGTGTAGCTTCGCTGTGGACCGACTTGGTCCGAGGCCTTTATGTGAAAGTGTCTGCTTTTCCTCTAGTGCAGTAGGTCCCAGAGTAGTGTCAGTGACGTAACTTTATATGTACCTTTATGTGGCAATTATGAACTTCTGCTTGTGCAATAGGTGAATGAGGAAGAGTTTATTTTTCAATCATCTCCCATTTGCCGGGGTTTGTCGTTAAGTGCCAAACGTGGTCGTTGTTCTAATGTAAACTTTAACATTTTTAAAATTGCGGTTTAAAAAAGCACTTCACTTTACCTCAGCTTGATCAACTGCCTTCACATCTGCACATCGTTGTGATTCCGCACGACTTCTCACCGTGGTCTGCCAGCCTGTGGTCAAAGAGGGAAGAAAATGACAGATTAATTGGTGCAGAACGTTGCACAGGTGTGAATATTCTGACCAGTTGTGGAGATTTTCAGAGGATTCTGGGACATATGTCGGTCCATCGTCAATCACCCATGTCCAAAACACTCTGTGTGTTCTTAACTGTCTTTATGCAGATGTCAGAAACAGGCAGAGAGGTTTTCAGTGTAGCTGAGGGAGTCAGAGGCTGACGGAAGGTTCTAATACTCAAGATTTCTGGTCGTTTTAACCACAGTCCGTCGATCCAGTCTGAACCAAGTCGGTCATTATCATCACCTGCTTATAGCCCAAGGTTTAAGGTGATCCCTCACTTTGGGAACAGATGTCCGTATTCAGATGTAGTATGAGTTTCAGGCTGCA
>NW_007587270.1:0-885 GCF_000523025.1 Cynoglossus semilaevis | reverse complement strand
AAAAAAAAAAAATCAATTTGTTGACCTGCTAAACAGAAAAGTGAAAAGTACACTGACCAGTGCTCTGCATTTCCTCAAGCTATTTTTTAGCCGGGAGAAAAGACCGAGCAGAAAGGGTATTCCACACTTTGCTGTCTGACACAGGGCAGGAAACAATGGAACGAAGCCAAATCTGGGCGCGAGCTGTGAGTTCAAACAAAAGTCTGTGTTCAGTTGAGTACAGGGAAGAACCCACACTGCTGGTGGGGTTCTGCAGTAGAACCGCCTGGAGTCCCAAACGAGAAGAACTCACAGCTCGAGGCCCCCCCTTAAAATGCAGGAGCTGCAGTCTGCGGTGCCACTGTAATATATTTTACCTATTGTTCTTTTATACTTTATACGACTCTTATACTTGGATAATGTCGCCTATAGTTCTTACTGTTTAAGTTTTTAGTTTATGTAATGTGTTTTTTACAAACGCAGTTCGTAGTTTGGAGGCAGACGACGCAAGAACAAACAAACAGAAGTGGCAGTTTCTTAAACATTCCAATCATAAAAAAAAAAACAATTTATATCAGGGGAAAAACAGGACAGGAACAGAAGGTAGGAAACAACTGTTGTTGTTTTTTTGTAACAAATCTCATAAACTCTTGTTAGTATACCTTGCTAAGATTTAGGGTTTCTTGAAGAAATTCCTGACCCAGAGTTTTTCTCCATACAACAGCCAGGTCAGACTGGGATTTGAACCTGGGACCTCTGATCACAAGTCCCATCCCATTCGCCACGTGCAACCCTGCTATTCCTTGTCATATTTAAGCCCCATTGTAGTGTATACGGTTCTCCCCCATAAAAGATGAAACACATTTATTCATCATTATCCCGTTGCTCTATCTCACACACACACAC
>NW_007587269.1:0-885 GCF_000523025.1 Cynoglossus semilaevis | reverse complement strand
TTGACAAGGTTAGGTTAATATTTCACTGTAATCTAACCATAAGTAGTGTGTGAGAACTGTTCAATCCCCCCGACCCCCATATTCTCCCTCATACCGCAACCAAAAAAAGGATAACACGGTAGGAGATGAATGAAATTGATCTGTTGTCAAACTACGCTAAGGCAAAAGTGAAGACTGTTTTTGCGGTAAACCACTTCTTGCAGACAATAACACACACACGCGCGCGTGTGTGTGCATGATTGTGTGCTCCTCTCAGTGTCGCACTGATTTGATCTGATACGCTTCTCACCACATCAGCTGGAGAACATCTGCTCCTTCGCCAGATGTTCTGCAGTAGCACACGAGCTGTGTGAAAACGATGAAAGATGAATTGTGTTGTCGTAAATAATAACAATGGTGAAATCACAGTTGGTGGTTTATCAAAAGTAGATCAACGGAAGTGGGGGAGAGAAAGAGGGAGGAAAAAAGGGAGAAAAAAAGGGACCAAAAAAAAAAAAAAAAAAAAATTCCGATGCTGTAGCAGCATAATGTCTGTTCTCAGTCTGTGTGATGAGATAAACTCATCAGCTCATAGTCACCGTCTGACCTATGATTTATTCATCGAGAGCAGGAAGTGCTGGTGTGTGTACAGTCGTCTTCTGAGACCATCACGTTCGATGAACCGGTAGAAGAAATAGTGCTTACTCATCAGTTAAAAAAAAAAAAAAATCTTGCCCTAAGACTACATCTACCTGCCTACTATCTACACTAGTGAGCGTGACGGTCGGTGAAGGTCCATCAATCCACCCCTTTCTCTTGCACTGCTTCCCTGATGTTGCGTTACAGGGGCAGCAATCTTAGCAGAGCAAGAAACTACCCTGTGCATAATATAAGATGTAATAAAAA
>NW_007587268.1:0-885 GCF_000523025.1 Cynoglossus semilaevis | reverse complement strand
CCCTGGACCTTCATCCTGACAAAAAAAAAACGCAGGTCTGATCCTGATCTTCAGTCTCACTTTAGTCTGAATCCAAACTAATAAAAAAAACTAAATCTCATAATCTCAGTTACATCGAATGACTGAACTCCTCATACACGTTTCTCCTTCCTCCTCCTCCTCCTCTCTCTGATTGTATTGATCAACCTATTAAAGCAGAACGCTCCAATAATGTCTTTCATTGAACAAAAACGGCCAATAAAACGTCACTGCAGAGAACGGGGGATTATGGGAGGTGTAGTTAATAAAGGGGCGGAGTCACTAAGGCGGGGGTGTGTGTCAAACTCAAGTAAAACTTAATATTTACTGAAAAATTGACGGCAACTGTGCATGTTTTCCCTTCTCTCCCGATATGAAACGTAGAATTTTTTTTTTCATATGGAAACAAACTTTAGTTTTGCGTCCAAACACTGGGTTGTGACCCTCAGGTGGGTCACGACGAAGATTTATTTTTTGTCTTACATCATGTTTCCCGAAAGTTTTACGAATAATGTCTATAGGCTTGGGTCGCGAAGGTTTGTGACTTTTAAAATATGGGTCCCCAGAAAAAAAAAAAGTTTGGGAAACACTGATCTAGCATACCAAACGTAATTACCACTAGGGGTCAGATTTGGCCCGCGGGCCTGAGTTTGACACCTGTGAACTATGGTGTTTGCTGTTGTTTGTGATTCCAGTCCAAGTGATTGGAGCAAAATAAATGTAAAAAAAATATTGCTTAAACTTTTTTTTCTTTGAGGATCTAAAGAGACCAAAAATTAAAAATATATATATATTTTTTAGAATATTAATCTGTTTTTTTTCTGGTGTCACTCTTGGTCTCCAGGTTTTGCTTTGGAGTAAATCTGA
>NW_007587267.1:0-886 GCF_000523025.1 Cynoglossus semilaevis | reverse complement strand
TTCTTTTATTTCGTTGAACGATGTTAACAACTGTCTCATCTGCCTTTTTTTTTCTGTTTTTCTTCAGTCGAAAGAAGGCGAAGATACAACATCAACTACAGGATCAAAGAGTTGGGAACCCTCATCCCAAAGTCCAACGACCCGTAAGTTGACCCCTGCTGTGTTTTCTCTTCTCTTTTATTCTCGTCCACCAACTGTGTCAACTGTATTAATTCTACAATAATCCTGGGTTTTCCTCACTGAATTAAAAGCACTCTTGAGTTTCCACTTCACTGTAAGCTCCGTGCCTTGTTCTTCCTCGTGCCGGGTCACGGCAGTTCGCCTCAGGGCGCCGCTGACGATCCGGGGGGTCAAATGTAGAAGAAGTTGCTCAGGCATATTTGATTTAGAACGGGGAGCCAAATTGGAAGAGAGAGCGGGGGAAAAAAATGAAGGTGATCTCGAATCCATCGGTCATCTGACGTGACTGAACTTTTTTAATGGAAGGTTAACGCTGTCACTTGGCCATTAAGGTGGGATAAAAGAGATTATTAGCTGCCGATCGGACCTGTGTCTCACTTTTGTGCAAAAGGTGGGAGTAAAAGGGCAATTTTACTGCACTTCAATTTTTTTGAAAAAGCAATAAGATCTGCAAAGGAAACTTGCACTCAAGCACCTCGAGTCCAATGCTCCATTTCCCCCTTCCTTTTTTTTCTTTCATCCAGGATTAATTTTA
Organism: Cynoglossus semilaevis; assembly: GCF_000523025.1. Taxonomy (NCBI): domain Eukaryota; kingdom Metazoa; phylum Chordata; class Actinopteri; order Pleuronectiformes; family Cynoglossidae; genus Cynoglossus; species Cynoglossus semilaevis. The sequence continues at coordinate 171 of NW_007587267.1, read as the reverse complement.
CTGAACAAGGAGGTTTGAGAATGGACTTTCCACACACCTACTAAACTATTCTATTAAAAAGCCCATTCAGTTTCCCCATGTAATGTCCAAAGATGAATAATTGCCTATTGTAAATGGCCATTTCCTATTCATATCATAAAGAGGAGCCATGTTAAAAACCTTTTTTTTTTT
>NW_007587266.1:0-886 GCF_000523025.1 Cynoglossus semilaevis | reverse complement strand
TGTTTAAACAGTCTGCCCCCGGAGGTGAGTGTTGTAACTGCTCACCTGCACTTGCCCACAGCTACAGAAACTATGTGTGTATGTTGAATGATTTAATACACTCAAACAGTCGCCGACCTTGAACAGCGGCACTATGTGAGATGGAAATGTCCAAATCCTCTTTAAAAAAAATCTAACAAAAAAGAAAGGAAGACAGAGAGTATTGGCCTCGGCCCGAGACTGAAATCCTCAAACGGTGAATGGAAATACAGTAGTGGAGGACGTGTACAGACTGGGAAGGATGACGTGTACTTAGAATATATTTCCACGAAAGTAAAGGTAAAAATGGACGACCTTTCCTCAGAGGACACGGACAACTGACTGAAGAGTGGAGTTCACAAGGCAGTAAGGAAGGAAGAAGTCAAATTTGTAAAAAATTAAATTCAAACTATTGCATGGAGTGTCTATAGAATTGTAACGCCTAATTCAGCAGCCTGCATTCTGATTGGTCAATCCATTTCGTCTGACCAACTTCTCTGGTTACAACCCACACAGTGAGGAAACGCAAAAATAGATTCTGATCAATTCCCTCAGATTTTCTTTTTCTTCCCCCTCCTCTGCGTCTCCATCTTGTTTACCACGCTCAGTATGAACTTTCTTCATCTGTCACACTCCTCTGGAAGTAGGCAGCCATCTGCTACGAATCACACCACTCCGAGAATCAAATTTAACAACACAGACTCGCAACCGTGTAAACACAGGCAAACACGAATGACGGCTGCAGACAAATCGCAGTCGCTGGCACAAACAAAGAGTTTCCCTGTGAGCTAAATGTGTTTGATGCACATGGAAATTTGCACATCTGAGAGAAAGCTTGATGAAGAAAAAAACAAAAAAACAAAAAAAA
>NW_007587265.1:0-886 GCF_000523025.1 Cynoglossus semilaevis | reverse complement strand
TTGCTCTTCACTGCTTGTAAAATGTATAATGCGCTCCCTTTTAAATGCCAATATTGTAGTCAATATAAAACCACATGTGCTGTGTCTCACATTTAGTGATCAAGTGATTGCCTTTATGTGTGACTGCACTTCATTTGCATGTGGTTTTGGTTGTCCCGCTAATGAAAACGTTCCGCTCTCTGATGTGTGTAAACCTTCAACAGCCTCACAGTAACGGCACCGTGTGTACTGTTACCACATAGAGTGGCTGTGAGGAAAGTCAGTCAGGCTGTCATCACAGGACTGCGACTGATGTCCATCAGTTACATGTATCGGTCGATGACAACTTCACCTAGCACCAGTACAATCCACCCACATGGAGAAAGTCCATGATGGAAACCGCCAATTGGGATAAGAAAATGCAGCACGGGGTCAAGCCTGTGGAGACCAGTGGAGGGAGGCTTTGAAGGCCATGAAGTTAAGCAGCACAGCTCATGTGATAGTCTTTAAGAAGAAGAAGAGGAACTTTTGAACTTTATCAGGGGTCACTACAGCGGTGGTAGTCTGCATAGTGATTTGGCAGAGTTTTTATGCCAGATGCCCTTCGCGCTTCAAGCTGGGAATTGGGGACTAGGTGGTTTCGAACCGCTTCGCCAACTTAACCCCCCTGCGACAGCCAAATAGCTGCTAGTAAGAACATTTATAAAGACAGATGAAACTTTTTTTTTTAGCCTAGACTTACCATAAACTTCATCATGTGTCTTACTCTGTCCTACTTAAATATAATCTTTGTCCCAGATGGTATTGATTGGACCTGGTCCTGCTAGTTTGAACTGGTTTTATTTCTGGATGTCTTATCTGCATCATAACCTTGTACCAGCACCTGGCTTTTTTTTTTTTTTTTTTT
>NW_007587264.1:0-886 GCF_000523025.1 Cynoglossus semilaevis | reverse complement strand
GAACTTTTCGTGTCATTTCTGGTCAAAGAATTTAAAAAATTGACATAAATGTTTGTAAAATTATGTTTCAAAATGTCATTTTTTCCAGCATGTTTATCATAATTTAGGACTTTTAGTGAACATTTTTAGAAATTTTATGTATAAATTGTTCTGGCAAAATGTGAACTTCTCATGTTATTTTTGGTCAAAAAAAAAGACCAAAAATCTTAATAAAATTCTTTTTGAATATGTTATCTTTTCCTGCATGGTTCTCATCAAATGAGGGCGTTTCGGGCACATTTTTTGAAATTTTGTTATATAACATTTTCTGTCAAAATGTGAACTTTTTGTGTTATTTCTGGTCAAAAAGTTGACAGAAATTGACAAAATTTTTGTAAAATTATTTTTCAAAATGTTTTCTTTTCCTGCATGGATCTCATCAAATTACGCCATTTAGAGAACATTTTTAGAAATGTATTTTAATAAAATTTTCTGTCTAAATGTGAACTTTTCATGTTATTTGTGTTGAAAAACTAAAAAAAATTAATGAACAGTTTTGTTAAAATTATTTTTTTTAATGTTATTTGTTCCTGCATGTCACTTTTAAAATTTTTGTTACAACATTTTATGTCAAAATGTGAAATTTGTGTGTCATGTCTGATCAAACAATAAAAAAATTGACAAAAATGTTTGTAAAATTATTTTTCAAAATGTTATATTTCTGCATGTTTATCATGAAGTTAGGACATTTAGAGATCACTTTTAGAAATTTATTTGAATAAAATTTTTTGTCAAAATGTGAACTTTTCATGTCATTATTGGGTCAAAAACTAAAAGATTCTGACAAAATTTTTGCAATTTTGTAAAAAAAATTTGGGTTTTTTCTGGGACTTTTTATTTTTTGGAT
>NW_007587263.1:0-886 GCF_000523025.1 Cynoglossus semilaevis | reverse complement strand
CTACTGAGCAACTATTAACCTGTTACAGAGGGGAGTTGAAGTTTATGAAAAAACCCTAAATTAACAGCCACTCTCTCACATCACTTTACTGTGAAAAGATGCTGAAGAAGCTGCTGCGCTGTTTAAGCAGATGAGCTTTACAAGAGGCAGCAATGCATTGTGGAAGATTCTTGTCCCTCGTTTCCACAGCAACCAGGACTCCCACTGCAGAGCTCCACTTTCTGCGGAGATCTTTGAATATGGCCTTGGCCAAGTTCTCAGCATTTCTTGGGGTGATGTTTACGTTTGTGCCGTTGAGCTCTGCCCAGGTGTCATCAACCAGACGTTGAATGGTTGTCTCCAAGTCTGTGAAGAAGGCCCTGTCGCCTTGGACTGCCTTTCTGGCTTTCTTGATGAGAGTTGTGATGACAAGTTTAAGACATGTCTGTGCTGCGTCCTCCTGCTCTGCCTCAGTGTACGTCGGCAGAGGTATTACCTCCTCCCTGGGTCCTTCTATCACTTGTGCTGTGGTCACAGTCTCATTCTCCATCAAAGCAAGCAGCACTCTGTCACTGTAACGGGCAACCTGATTTTCCAACCACCAATTCATCAGTGACAAGAAGCAAATAACCCTTTGCCGTATGTCTGCATACATTCTAGCGTACGGCTGAGCCTCAGATGATGATGTTCCTGGTACGTCCTCCCTGAATGCTTCCGGAGCCATTTCACCGGTGATGTGACCGTAGAGGACGTCGCTGAGTTCCCCCGTCAACTCAAGGACGTCGTCCCTTGAAATCTTTTCAAGTCTGCGAAGCAGACTTACTTCCTCGTCAGTTACTTGGGTTTTACCAATGGTGTTAAGCAAAGGTTCAGCATCTTCCAATAAGGACTTGACTGATTCGTCGTC
>NW_007587262.1:0-886 GCF_000523025.1 Cynoglossus semilaevis | reverse complement strand
GAATTATGGGAGTTAGAGTCCTTAAAAATACCTACAGTTCAGAGTGGTAGCATATTACTATAGACATGAAATCGCTATAAATACGGGCTTCTCAGTGTATTCAAAGCGGTAGCACATTACTATAGACATGAAATTGAGTTGAGGCTACACAGAAAATCCCTGGTAATATATCTGTTCTCTCAGGGTTTAGAGTAGCACTTTATTTATGTTTTTTACATTTACATCTGAAACCAGAGGAAATGTAAAAATGTTACCCAATGCAGCACATACTGTAAAAGAGAAAATAATCACACTCAATCTAGGATTTTTTAGCAAACTGTTTTTTATTATTTTTATTTTCACAAATAGTAACAGAAAGGATCATAATATATAGTACAGAACATTTGGGTTTATTTTACATGAGTTTTTTTTAGCTATTTTCCAGTAAGGTAAAGGTAAAGGCTATGTGCATGCTTCTGGAGTTGTCTGCACATCAGATATGTTTCCACTCAGAAGTGATTCTTCGGCGTACTGTAAATGGAATATGAATGTAATTATGTGCTTGATTTGGTTCATTATCTACATAATAACAAATGTTCTTCTAGATACATAATCTCTACAATTAAATACTGTTAGCTTAATCTTCAAAGTATATAAACATAAACTTGTTGTGAAATAGTACCTTCAACACTAGAACTCTGCAACTGCTGAAATCTATCTGTATGTTGTGGTCCATGGTGTGCACTGTCCACACATATTTGGATTCCTCCCTTAACCTGTTCCTCAGAAAGTGTCTATTACAGCATTAAAATTATTGTTTTAAAACAGTTTTCTCCTCTCTTGAAAAAATATATCTGTCTATATCTTGTTCTCTATATTACCGCCAGTTCCTCATAATCTTCCTGTT
>NW_007587261.1:0-886 GCF_000523025.1 Cynoglossus semilaevis | reverse complement strand
TATTAATATATTGCAATATCCTAACTTATATAATATAACTTATACATCAAATTCTACCATTTCTCATGACGTGCAATACCTTTTACACAACTCAGCTTGTTACTTCTTATATGTATACTTATATTTGTATTTATTTTTTTCTCTTACGTCTCACAGTGGGTTTTTAAATAATTATTTTGAGCAGGTTAAAGCTTAATGACAAAACTAATTTGAATCTAATAGTGCTGCTGTCATTCAACTATGATGTGATTTAAAATAAAATAATGTTTGCCAAATTGTATTCTAGAAGTTACGCACTTAATTGGTTAATTGACAGTATATGCTTTTCAATAAATAAGGATTATACATTGACATGCTTTGATATCATTCTTATATATCCTATATCCTATACAATTACGTAATATCTGTAATTATCCTTTATGGTTTTTCCAAATGACGAGTGCCCTGAAAAAAGTTTGGGGGGGAAAATGGCTGTATATGAAAGTGAAAGTCACTAGATGGCAGCATTGCAGCTCATTTAAGTAAACTATTTTGACAATCAGGGGATTGCCTGCATAATGCTGGTACCAGCAACTCATACCATACAGTTGTTTGCAAATAAATAAATATTACCAGGTGCTCAATAGAAGAATTGATGACTATAATTTTGAGGAAGTGGATTCTGTATAAGTCAGTCTTAAGATGTTTAAACTTTCTGACATTTTTACTCGTGCTAACTAGAAAACCTATGCCAGAACACACATACTATATCATTTGTTTTCAGCTGAATGATGGTGTTTAAGTGTTAAATTAAGTTTGTTGTCCAGTTCACTGAACTAAGGAGCACATCAGCCAACAACATGAAAACAAACATAAAAAAACCTGGCAGTCATTCAACCACTAGCAA
>NW_007587260.1:0-886 GCF_000523025.1 Cynoglossus semilaevis | reverse complement strand
ATTATTTAGCTAATATTTAGCAATTTAGTGGCTAACTTTTACCTGTTTTGCATGTTTTCCTGAGATATTTATGTCAGTTCTGGTTGTCTCTTTGCCAACCATTCTTTGCTAATAAAGCAGCTAAAACCTTAGCTATTGGCCATTTGGCTAGGTTAACTGTTAGCTAACATTAAGATATATATGTGCTAATTGTTATTTTTTCTGAGAAAGCCTTCTTTCTTTTGTTTTCCCTGTTCTCCTTTTAGCTAGGTTAACTGTTAGTTAACTCTGTGCTAAACTATTAGCTATTTATTAAATTTTTGCTGTTTGTAGATTAAACAATAACAAATAATTTTAAAGACCATTGGTGAACACCTGGTACACAATTATCCTGATGTTTTAGTGTACATACCATTTGGCTACCTCTTAGCTGGGTTTTTTTCCTGACAAACTTTTACATGTTGGGCTCTATTTGAGCTAAATCTAGCTAACTAGCTAATCTAGCTAACATTTAATTGCCTCCAAGCTAGTGGTTAAGCTATTTTTGCTACTTTCTGCTATGTAAAAGCCATGTTCTCATGTGGCTAGGTTATTTAATAGAAAAGCTTTAGCTAGTTCTTGGCCGACGCTTAGACAATTTTGCTATTTTTACTTTTTGGGCCAACATCTTGCTACTTTCAGCTCTTTTTCAGAGCTAACTTTAAGCATCCTAAAGTCGTTATGTTGAATAATCAGTGCCTTAACATAAGGTTTAACTTCTTTGTTGTGATCACTTCAATTAATTTTTTTTTTGGTTATATTTAAGCTGGTTTTGCTACATGTTAGTCACATCTCTTTTTTTATTTCTCCCACATTTTTTAAAGTCTGAAAGAGGAATTAGGTCTCATTATGTTTTTTGACATATTGA
>NW_007587259.1:0-887 GCF_000523025.1 Cynoglossus semilaevis | reverse complement strand
GTGTGCGTTTGTGTGTGTGTGTTTTCTGACCTTCATCATGTCTTCCACAGTGAAAGTGGGATCTGTAGATAATCTGAAGCTCCAGTCTCATCAAATACACAATAACTCCCACCACTACGACCAGCAGCACAGATGAGACAGGATACACCACCAGTGACGGCCATTTGACTGGAAGACGTCAGAGTTTTAACACAATATCAACACAAATGGACACGACTAGGGCCGATGAATGTTAATGTTTTAGTTTAAAGTCTTATTAAAAAGAAACAGGGCAATGTAAATGTCACCTGCAGATAACATCAGTCTTAGAGCAATAGTAATAGCAATAGTTTCCCGCCCAACAGGTTCCATTTTCCTAGATATTTTGTATGTATGTAATATTTAATTGTATGAGAGTTCTGACCAATGGCGAAAAATTCGAGTTACGTCGCTGCCTGGAACTGAACCCCAGCGCAAGACCCCTTGTATATGACTTCACCAGTAGAGGGAGCACTATCCTTGTCTTTCCTCTATCACACAGTAAATGTTTCCCATAATTCATATAATCATTTTTGTGGTTAGACTGCTCACTTGACTGGTAAAAATCACTGGTTTACTGGTTCAGTTTCATGTCTTTCTTTATGGAGTTCGCATGTCCTCCCTGTGTGTATGTGAGTATTCTCCTGGTACTCCAGCTTTTAGGTCCATAAACTTACAGATTGAGGAGGACAAAACGGTCACCTCACCCTTCTCTTCAAGCCCGACGGTGACACTGACATTTCCAGCTGTGTTGTTGGCAAAGCAGGTATACGTGTGGTTCAAGTGTTGAGGAGTCACTTCCTGAATGATGCCTCTCTGTATGATCCGGTATTCCTCCAGTATATCTGACCTGAGCCTGCAAGGGGAAA
>NW_007587258.1:0-887 GCF_000523025.1 Cynoglossus semilaevis | reverse complement strand
AACCTTTAATAACACAGGTGTGTGTGTGTGTGTAATTATATGAATAAGGCGGCGCAGAAAAACTAATAGCTGTGAGTCCAGTGACTTTCGTTCACCCAAAAAAAAAAATGTAAAGATCATACAAGTATCCCTCAGGTGTTTTTCTTTTCAGAAAGGTTGCCAGTTTGTCGTATTTGTTCTCGAATTGATCTATTAGAAGCACTTCCAATTGGAATACCTTGTTTCCAATAACAAGCTAGCAAAGCACTTCGGCTTCTTGCCATAAACAGTGGATACTATTAAGCGAAGATTCAGGGAGTTGGGAGAAATCTGTGTCCAGAGGTCAAAAGTGAGAACCTCTAATGATTGAACGTTACCTTTAAGTCCGTTAGAAAATGTTAAATCATAAAATAATGCTCTCTGATTCTGTGCTATGGCAGAGGTAGCCGTATATCTGTTAGCTGTTAGCTCCGTCTGACGGTTCTCTGGCCGGAGCTCAATGAAGAGGTTTCTAAGGACAATGAGAATCTCCTTTATTTTTAAGTTAAACACTAGGCTAATCGACATTATCGGGCGATATTAGCATGATTATGTCATATCGGTAAGCATCGTTATCTGTCTTTCTGCTCCGATAACGAAAACCCAACAACGCAATCCCTGGGTTTTGCTGAAATATAAGTCGACAGAACATCACAAACATGAAGCGTTTGGGCATTTTTTGTCCACACACTGATGAGTATACTGCATATTAAGTATGAGTACTCTATTTACATTTATTACTTTATTATTATTAGTACTTATATACTGTGCACGTATGCGAGTCTGTGTGTTTGTGTGTTTGAATTAGTTTCTAATTAAAAATGATTCATTTTTAATCACCAAATGTCAATGTTTGACACATTCTAAAG
>NW_007587257.1:0-887 GCF_000523025.1 Cynoglossus semilaevis | reverse complement strand
TGTTCACTGAAGACAGAGGGGCCTGTACGTGACCCTGCAAATTGAAATCCTATAATTTATGTTTGTTTGATGACAAAATACGCTGTTTGCTAAAAGTTTAAAAAAATAAAAATAAATAAATAAATAAAAACTAAAGCTAAAGCATCGTCAGTTGCAATTTTGTCCGTCATGTTAAACTACGAAAGAATGTACATTAAACGTGTACAAAACGTCTGTAAGATTTATTTTTAAAAAAAAATTTAAATATAAAATGAATATAAAACTATGAGGTTTTTGCAAAGTGTCTATCAAGTTGACTATGTCTGACAGGAAATAACATTTAAAACTCTGAAAGATTAGAGTCCAGATAGGGAAAATGTCAGCCGTTCCCATCTATGGACTGTTATTTGCTCTCTAAATAAGGTTGCATTCTGCTCACATCCGTCATCTACAAGTCTGGAGGGGGTGTGTGAAACTGACCGCTGCTCAATGTGTGTGTGTATTTGTGTGTTTGTGTGTATATGTGTGTCCTATAAGCTGGTCAGCAGGAGGAAACACTCTCTGCACTAAAAGTAACTCGAAGGAAAATAAAGCTGTGGCATTGCCTCGCCTAAAACTGTATTAAGTTCTATAGCAGTGTAAGAGCCGAGTGCTATCACACTCCGCTGCACTTGATATCAGCAGTAATTGCAGCGCTCATGTGGGCCTGATCACTGTAATCTTCAATGTTCCATACTTTTACATCCGTACTCCTTGCCTGATTCCGGTGAGATGGAATTAGCCTCAAGGTCTGTATTTAAGCTGTTGTTGTTGTTGTTGTTGTGTTGTAACACTGTGCATGTTTTTAGTTGTGAAGAAGGAGACAGTGACAAGGTATCTTAGCATTCACTCCTGCGATCTATCTATCT
>NW_007587256.1:0-887 GCF_000523025.1 Cynoglossus semilaevis | reverse complement strand
TAAGTATGAATTAAAAATGATTTTTACTAATTTACTCATTTTCTAATTAATACACTATTTTTTTTTCCTGCCAGTTGATGTTACAAGAAAAACCATCAAACTCTATGTACATTTACGACATTGCAGTACCACTTCCCTGCCTTAAGATTCTCTACGTTGTTTCCTGGACGTATTTGATAAATACGTCACAGTTGTTTATTTAGCTAATTTCTAGATTTAGATTCGGGGATTTTCGGAATCCATAACCAAAACTTTGGAACCTTCTCGTTTACTAGACACATACCAGGGGTGGCGCAATACAACTCTTTCATATCCGACACTGATACTGCAGCTAGGAGTATCTGCCGATACCGAAATCGATCTGATACTTTCTTTACTAATCGGGCGTGTGCGGGCGGCTGTTCCTGAGATGCTGAGAAAAAATTGAAATATTTTTTGTTTATGTTCGATCCTGCAATTTTCACCAATATTAGGACCAATACCAATTCAAGTATCGGATTGAGCCATCACCAGATAATATTGGCCGAATGATATTATTGGCCGGATATTAGCATAGTTACGTAATATCTGTAGGAATCGTTATCGGTTTTAAATCCGATAATGAAAACCCGATAATGCAATGCCTCCGTTTGTGAGGTACTTAGACATCCGTTTTGGGGGAAACGGCTGCATATATCGGTATCGGTAGATATCGGAATTGGTAATTAGATGTTTGGACAATATTGGCGTATCGGATATTAGCAAAAAGTTCAAATCAGACCTCCCTAGTAAATATGCAAAGATCTGTATTACCAGTAGTAATAAAGTACCAATAGTACTTTATATATATATATATTTCATTACATGCATGGAAGTTTTTTAATGGCTGAACTGAGCCATTTAGTGGA
>NW_007587255.1:0-888 GCF_000523025.1 Cynoglossus semilaevis | reverse complement strand
TTTTTTTTGCCCAGACTCCAACCCTCCGTCCCCCCTTTCGTCTGCTGTTGGTGTTTAAGACATCTACATCAGCTGCCCTACTATTCCTTCACCCCACACTCCACTTCTACCTCCTCTTCTCCTGTCTCAGTGCTTCACCATCTCTGCTGCCTATTTAGATCTCCTTTCCCCCGTGGCAACTTGGCCCATCAATACATCCTTCCTAAATTCTTTGCAGCATTCCATTTTGGAGCGTTACAATCCCTGGCCAGGCTGCTGCAGTACCGTAAAAACCCAGCTGTAGTCAAGGTTATGCACATATTTTTAGTTGTTGTTTGGTATTCGGTGTTTAATATTTGAATTCAGACAGTTACTGGTTAGATAGTGGGTCAGTTAGTACTTAGTTAGTTGGAGTTTTGGTGATTTAACATGTTATTGAAAGTGTGTCTCTTGTATTGTCTCGTGCTCAAGGTTAACCTCAAGGTTTTTATTTCTCTATCAACAAGTCTTGAACAGTAGTCGTCAAGTACAAAGTGAAAAAATGAGAACAAGCTCACACTGAAAGTGTTGGCACCAGAGAAGGTTAAGGGATGGAAATTGTTTTTCTTTTATTCTTGCATCTGTTTATCTCCTGTTACTTTTGTTTACTTAGAATTTGTCTTATTGTCCTAGTGAATGACTTTTCTTTCCTTTCTCTAAGACAGAAAATGGAAAACTAAAAGCCACGCATTAGTCAACTAAGACATTTTGTGATGTAGAAGGACAAAGAGTCAGGTGGGACATGTAAACAAAGGGCCAGTCATATGGAAGTTAACCACCTCATACTGTTTGGGTGGATGAAAACTGGATGAGTAGCTCTGGATTAGTCACGAATAATCACGATGAATTGTGATTAATCGTTATTGCAAC
>NW_007587254.1:0-888 GCF_000523025.1 Cynoglossus semilaevis | reverse complement strand
AAAACTCAAACACTAACTCCTGTATTTTAGTTTGAAGGTCGTCCTCTGTGGATCTTCAAACATCTCATTCAAAAAACTGCCTACGTCTACGTCTCACAGTTTATTGTCTAAAGCCTAAAACCCTCTATGATTGGTCCCCGTCCTCCACATGTCAAAATGAAAATTTCAGATTTGTAGATTTACTTCCTGGACCAGTAGACTCTACATTTTTAACGTTCAGACGTGAAAAATGAAATTGAAGTCTTATTTGTAAACACGGAGGCAAATGGGTCAAAGAAGATTTTAATAATCATGTTTGTTCTCATTACCATCTCAACCTTGGAGCTCAGATGCCCTGGATCTCACAGAGAGTCAGCCTTCATGTCTGAGCTGTCATAGTAATGAGAAAAGAAAAAGAAAAACCAAACTCCTCACTGGGTTATTTGATTTAGCTAATCTGTTCAAATCTGTTTGCATACATTTCAAATGCGTTGGTATGTTTGGCACGTCACGACTGTGACTATAAACCGACTGGCGGCTGTTACACACACCGTTGTATTGTACTGCGGTGCACACTGCATTTTGCGCATAATTTGTGAATAATTTGAGGCGTGGTGTTTGTGTATTTATCTCCTCTGCAGAGCGAGAATAATGCAATAACTAAAGACGAAGGAGCGGGACGTTATAAAAGCAACGAGAAACTGATAAAGAAAATGGGTTTATTGTTATACTCTGTGAAGGATTTACTTCTTAACTGTGTATAAGTGTGAGGAGGACGCATAAAGAGGAAGTGGTTCTTTTTTAAACAGAAAAAGGAGGAACGTACTGTGAAAACAATCGGAGGACGGAGGTAGAAAAACTCTGAAATACTCGACTTTTTCAAACTCCATTACACCATATAATATCACG
>NW_007587253.1:0-888 GCF_000523025.1 Cynoglossus semilaevis | reverse complement strand
ATTGATAGTGTTAGATGTAGTAGTAGTAATAGTAGTGGGTTGGTAGATTGTTGCAAAGTGTATGATTGTGTTTGTTTTTTGCTTTGTCAACCTCGACACATACTGTTTAAGGGCCAGAAGCTGCAACAGTCTGTACCCTGAGTGATTTTAGAGGCTGCTTATGTGTTTTTGGTGGTAGGAAATATGTGGTTGTTAGACCAAAATCTCACAGAAACTGTGTGGGGCCAGGCAGTCGTGGCCACACCTATGAACCCACACAGGGTGAGAAAGAGGAACGACCTAAAAGAACAAAAACACTGTGTCATTATTGTCTCCAAAAACACTCTTCAATTACATAAAACTAAAGAATACAGAAACTTAATTTATGGAATGCGTGACTGAAATTAGATGGCTTAAAAACACTTTTTCACAATACACTTTTCTGGCATATAAAGATGTGTTTTATAATTTTACACAACACAAAACAAGGTGGTTCCGTTCTCATGTTCGTTAACCCTCTAGGGCAGGCGTGTGCAAACTTTGTGTCTCTTCGGCCGCGATGGGTCTTAAAATTTGACATGGGGGCCGGGTCAGGAACAGATGGATGGAGCGTTCATGTGAACCGAGATGAATGACATGTAAAAGTCATCCATAAAATAGCTTTTTCTGCACCATTTAATGGTGAAATAGATAGATAGATGGATGGATGGATGGATGGATAGATGGATGGATAGATAGATGGATAGATAGATAGATAGATAGATAGATAGATAGATAGATAGATAGATACCAATCCTGAATATCAGATCGATCAGATTGAGACTTGGTGGTTGTTTATCTTTATATGTGGCCCTGTGATGGACTGGTGAACTGTCCAGGGTCTACACAGTCCTTACCCAATGACTACCG
>NW_007587252.1:0-888 GCF_000523025.1 Cynoglossus semilaevis | reverse complement strand
AACATTAAACCAATAAGTTCTCACTCTAATAATCTTCTCTGTTTAGTCATCCTTATCTTAATGTTAGCTGCTCTCGGTTCTACTCCTGATTCTTCGCGGGTCGACAACGCCAGTTAGCTTTGTTGGAGAATCGCTCTTAATCGGAGAAAAACATAAACACATTTGTTTTAGTTTGTTTCCAGATGTCCACTTTTCCCTTTCATCTCACTTTCTGCTGCGAACGCTGCGTGATTTACCTCCGTGACTCAGAGATCGGCTCTGATTGGCTCCCAAACTTTCGTCTTTAATCTCTGTGTGACTAAGGAAACAGGTTGCTGTTTGTTCATGACTCCACGTCTGCTCACGGAGATGAGGAAAAGTGACTGAGGTCTGCTTCCAATTACAAGCCCTCCACTCAGACCTCCTCTGATTCAATCTCTGCCCGTCGCTCATCCCATAAACAAGAAGGAGCAGAGGGGAAAAAACACGTAGGAATTTTACAGCAGGGGAACAGGAAGCGTCTCGGGACAGGAAATGGTGCCCTCAGGCCGGGTGGTTCAGCTGCTGCCACCACTTCAACACCAACGCTCTGTTTGGTCTTCGACGTTTGGTGAAGTCCCAAGATCACGTCCACACCTGAACTGGGAGGAAACCGGTTTCCCCCAGTGCCGAGCTCCGACTGCAGTCTGTTTCTTCTACAGTAGAAAAATAAACCAGCTCAGTGTGGAGCGGTCTCGTCTGATCTCCCCCTGGATCACTGCCCTGGATTAGAGCGATGTTTAAAACCTCTGCTTTTAAAACCTCATTTGTTTTTTTGCCCAGATTCTGAGATTAAGTTCATAGAAACAACTTCACTGTTGTCACGTGTCATTACTCAGACACAACAGTAGGGTTTTTTTGTTTTGTTTT
>NW_007587251.1:0-888 GCF_000523025.1 Cynoglossus semilaevis | reverse complement strand
AAGCAAATTTCAGCCATTTTATAAGAATTATACGATGAAGCACGAACTGAACTGTTTAGCTCTTACACCCTGTATTTATACAGTACAGCATGTAAAAAACACTTTTTCCTTTGAGATGAATCATTCACTCCTTTTTAGGCCTTTCCTGGACACCTGTGTCCATCATGTGCGTCATGACCTGACCACTGTGTGAGTCATGTCCTGAACATCCTTCCTGTATCTGTCCCTAACTTTCCAACAGTTCACACACTTCTCCTTTTTATTCTTAAGATTGACAGTGTACCACAGCACTTCTTTTCATTTATTACACACTTCTTAAATCATAATGTTAATCACAACATTTCTAAACTCATTGATTTCAGCATTAAGCACTTCTTCTGACTCTTTCTTATATCAATCACTTCGAGTCAGAGGATCATTCTTGGGGCCGTGACCCCCCCCCCCCCTCCCCCGTTACTGTCCCAGTTAAGCCGCCTTTTTGCTGCCTATGTTGACTGGGTTGTGCGACTGGCTTCCTTCCAAACAGCCAAAGAAAGAACTCCCAGCCCAGTTGTTCATGTCACTGCTCCGACACCTTCACCGTCACCATCTCACATAGTCTTCGGGGTTCTTCCTTAAACTACAAGTTATTACAGTGACATTAATCCTGATTATGTTGAAAGACGTTTCACTTTGGTAACTCCAGGGGAGAACCTTGAGCTGCTGCTTACTATATCTGTGCAGGTCATTAACCATTGAACCATGGTGGTGTCTCGTTTCTGTGAATTCTTTCTGTCCCCCTTTTTTTTTTTTTTTTTAAATCTCTCATTTTCTCACCGGTGGTTAGATGCGGTATCGTCGGGAGCATCCTGCAGGCCATCACCTGAGCTTCCCACTTGTAGAGGACCT
>NW_007587250.1:0-889 GCF_000523025.1 Cynoglossus semilaevis | reverse complement strand
AATTATGACTCACTGTGTTCACGTTCATGTTCTTGTTCTTACAGACTGTTTTCACGTCACCTGAAGTTTCCTTAAGTATAAAAACAGTAAAGTTACTGAGCTCCAATCAGCAGATTTGGTAAAAAAAAGTTTTCAAAAAATGAAGGATTTAAATCCTATTGATGGCCAAGATGTAAAGCAGTGTGATATACTGTAAATGATTTGATTTTTTTTTTCCAGTTTTGTATTTAATTATGTCTCGTTGTTTTAATCTCTAATCAGTGAACTTTCATTTTTGCCTCATTCCAAAATTAACTTTTGGGATGAGGCAAAAATGACTGTTGGTTTTGAATCTTCCACGTTCAGAAGACAAATATAAATTCAGATTTTTTCTCTTCTTTTAAAAAGATCAAATATGATGTGGTATTTGTTTAAAAATGTAGAATGATATTATGTGTTATGTATGGTCTATCTGAGTACAAATATTACATGTACTGTACAAAGTACCAGGAACTGTTGCTCTGTAGCGCTCGGTACTGTTTTATTTACAGGTCACCACAGGTGGCGCTACAGCTTCGTACACTAAAATTAAATATTTAAATAAAATATTAACATAGACGAAACTATCAAAACAACACGCTTTCACTGCAGAATTTGAATGCGATTCGTGAGTTAATTTGCGTCAAGCCAAATATACGTGACCACAGGCTAGCAGATAAAAAAAAAAAAAAAAATGTGTTTGCTTGGAAAAAAAAAACGTTAGTTGGTTTGTTAGTTAGTTAAGCCTGGTGACACTGCTTTTAAACAGTTTCACATTTTTACATTTCCAAATATTAAATAAAAAATATATCAGTTGTGTGTGTCACAAAAAGGTTTTTGACTTTTCTGGTTTTGGTGTGAAAAACAAACA
>NW_007587249.1:0-889 GCF_000523025.1 Cynoglossus semilaevis | reverse complement strand
AGGGCTTGACTTTAGACAGTTAAGTTTACTTTATTTCATTATTATCAAGAAAAAAAGTCTTATTACGATTTGCAGTGATGGCATGTTGTAGTGCATCATTTAAAATTCCTTTCACTTTTGAAACTTGAGACAGTTTTGTTTTACCTATTTAAATTTAATGCAAATAAATCCCAAAAGCCAGCAGCGTAGGTTGTATTTATAAACCAGGTTTGCATTGATTAAAATAAAATGTTTCCCTCAATGTGACCTCTGCATCCACTGGACTACAGGTAACACTTTATTCAGATTCACTACTGGGATAACACTTACAAAAAAACAACTTCTGAATTCATTTTTACAATCTCGCAGTCACATGATTACCTGTTCGCGATCACAAAATGACCTTGGGAACCCGCCATGATTCGGTAAGTGACTTCACCATTTGAACCTGCGTCAGCGTCGACTGCCGACAGCTGCGGAGACGGAGACACACAGGAACCACATCTCTGAATATACACTCTAAATGTAGTATAAAATGTGATTGATGGATCAAGATGAACCGGCATCAGCGTGTACCTGCAGTACTGTCTCCGCGGGCGCCATATCCGTAAAGACGTTGACGTTATAAGAAACGTTGGAGAAGGTCGGAGTGTTGTCGTTGGCATCTAACACTGTGATGGTCACTGTAACAGGAAGACTCTGCTGGACACCGTCCGATGCCAAAAGCTGTAATTCAACAAAGGGAGAGGCAGAGAGGAGGCGGTGAAATGGTGTTTTTGGACAGAAGCAGCAAACAGTTTCTTTTGCCGAGTGTTTTAGTGATAACTGACCTACAAAAGACACCAATAAGAAACCCAACTGTGGACAAACAGCTCAGAACTCTTATTGATATCTTAATCATGTTTGTTTT
>NW_007587248.1:0-889 GCF_000523025.1 Cynoglossus semilaevis | reverse complement strand
GAACACTATCACAGTAGTGTCGGAGGTTGCTCAACCATGTGCCTTTGTGATTGTGCTTGTATTCACCTTTGAAGAGGAGGTTAGCTTTAGGGAGGTCCAGCTGGTAACCGAAAGACGTCGTGGTGTCTTGCATTCTCATACTGGCTTCAAATTCAACTCCTACCTGCAGCTGTGTTAAAAAAGCAAAACACATAGAACACAAAGCTTGCAAGGCTTAAGATTCCACTTACAAAGCAGACTTAATTTCCACACGTATTGTTAAGTAAAAATAAATAAATCCCAGGGGCCCTTGGCTTACGACATCTTTGACCTTTGGTGTTCCGTGGTCGCCATCTCAAATAAATTTCTTTAAGCCATCATTGCGACATAGGGCGTTTTAGCGTAGGGCGTTTTAGCATTTTAACATTTACCAATTGTCCACCACACATTGGATTGTGCGTGAAAATCTTTTGAAAACTTTTCTCCATTTGTGCGCCATAGGAAAAAAAATTAATGTAAGTCGAGGACCCCCTGTATTATTAATTGTTAAGCGTTTCATTCACATCATCACTCCTTTTGTCCTAACATCAGTTACCTGATCATTGGCTTTGTGATAGTACGTAGCATGAGCTCCTGCACCTCCCATGGTCAAGGTAGCGATAAACTTTTCACCTGAGGAAGTAAAGTCAGTAAAAGTAAGTAAGGTTAAGTAAGTAAAATTATTTATCCATTTATTACGATGGCTCTCCAAAAACTTTGCTGTACAAACAGGTGTGAATGAAAATTCTCTCGATTAGAGAGGTGAGCTAGCTACTCATCCCTAAGGATTAGAAATGACAGATAAACTGTTTGTATATATGTTTTATATGTAACAAAGCGAAAAGTATATTTTAATTAAATTTAGTAAAAA
>NW_007587247.1:0-889 GCF_000523025.1 Cynoglossus semilaevis | reverse complement strand
TTTTTTAAAAAACTTAAAGCTCTGTGTTTAAAAACAAGTATAATCATTTTGAATAGGTCAAAGGTCATTTCTAAATACATATACAAACCCAAACAGAAGAGAAAGTTAAAAGTCTATAAATATCTATAGTCAATAAGGCTAAAGGTGCACATGGAGTTCACTCTGAGTTATTTCTGTCTGAATTACATCATCTGTTCACCTTTGTTCTAAATATACAATTAAAAATAACTTCAAATAAGATTTGTTTTTATTTTTCCCTCCAGTTCCTTATATATGCGTCTTTTTCTTGCACATGGAACGGATTTGGAAAAAAATTATGGTGAGAATCACAGGTTTTCCCTTTTCTTCATCAAACTCATTATAGCCTCGTCTTTCCAGCCTCACAGGCAGGAATAAAAATATCCAGGGGAAAAAAAAGGTGTGTTCCCACCACCAGAAAGAATCAACACCTTTAGATACTGAACAGAAAACAGAAAAAAAAAACCCTAATAAAATTCTACTTTATTTCCCTTTTTTAAAAGGAAACTTGGCGTTACATCTTGGTCTTGGTGTCTTGAAACCAGCAGGGGGCAGTGTTATTTGGTAGAAAGTGATTGTACAGCAGTCTAACGTACCATTGATAATCATGTTCGGTGAGCACAGTGAGTGAAATCTGTCCCTCTTTCCACAAAGTGCAAACTGGATTAGTATATTTTAGAAGGTGTTAGTAGGACGTATGTATTTATACGAAAAGACACCGACAGGATTACGCGTGAAAACACTCTTCTGAGCGTGAAATGCTAGTGAATAAAGTGCATCTTTGGGCGAATAAAGATGAAGCTAATCTGAAAACGAATTCTGGAGCTGACAGATGAATCCTGAAACGATATACGAACCAAACCAAACCCAG
>NW_007587246.1:0-890 GCF_000523025.1 Cynoglossus semilaevis | reverse complement strand
TTTTTTTTTCCACCTCTCTCTCTTTTTGGTCCTCAAACAGAGCTTAACCAGCAGCTGCACACACCTGATGCCCCAATCCATCGGACCATAGACACATTCTGGTGTATGTGTGGGGGGTGGGGGGTGTTACGACAAGCAGAGGCTCGCGTTACAGAGAAATCGAACACCACAATGGTCCTCGTCTCCTTCCCGCCATTTTCAGACCCTCATCACCCTCCCTTCTGTCCTCTGTCTCTTCACTCACCTCTCTCATGCCCCCTCCTCTGCTCTTTTTGTCTTTTTCTTTTTCATGAGTTTAGTGCAAAGAACCTGGTTGTGTTTACTTTAATGATGTCGTCTTGACTGAAACAACAGCAATATACACAAGAAAAGCTTCAATGCAGTGATGTATTTGGTGTGTATTTTGGTCGGTACCACTCTCTCTTTGGAGTTAACCAGGCTCTGGCTCGTGGAGCTGGCAGTGACTAACATACCACCCACATGGACAGCATATACTTTATTAGGGATTGGATAGCTGTCCAAAAATCAGTAAGACATGGTGATTATTCAACTGCCATAATTAGACGATTAGATTTTAATAATTTTATACTAGACACTGTGTATACGCTTGATAAAGTTCCTTTTTCATAATAAGCAAATTGTGGTCGTGCTGCCAGGGCTGCATAGTGGTGTACTTGTTAGAGCTGTTCGATCCCAGCAAGAAGGTCACTGATTTGTATCTTGGCTTGACAATGGTATAACTGTGTAGTGTGTGAATGTTCTCCCCATGTGTGTTGATGTTCTTGCTTTAGCCCACAGTGCAGATTAGGATTTGGGATAATAAGTAATTAATAATTCATATGGTCCAGGAAGAGACTGGTGCCACCTTGTGCTCGATGTTGACTTGATGA
>NW_007587245.1:0-890 GCF_000523025.1 Cynoglossus semilaevis | reverse complement strand
CCCCCCCCAAAAAATATCTTCTTAGACACATGAAGCTATCTGAACTATATTAGCAAACATCTGCTTATCTGGGAGCACACAAGTTAATGTGGTTAATACCTTATTAACAATTAGAGTACGTGTTTATCAGCTGTTAATTCATGTGCACTGATCTACAGATAACGAGTCTACAGTATGTTTTCCCGCATCGAGCTGAAACCTTTTCTGGGGTCACTTGCTCTCAAGTGAAATATAGCAACAGAGTGCTTGGAACTCTCAGCTGGGCTCGCACGGCAGCTGATCCTGCAAGCTTCAGTGGACCCGTCTCAATGAGGCAGGAAAGAAAGTGCAGAGCCTGGCGGCAGTTAAAGGGGCTTGTGTGGGAGGGTGGGCGGATGGAGAGGAGAATGAGGCAGTCACCTCACGTGAACCGCCTGCTGTCGGAGGGAAGACGGGACACGAGCTGAGATCACTGTAAAACTAGAAAGCAGTAATGTAAGGTCAGCAGCGGCCCAAAGACGAGATAAAAAAGGAAACGAGTGCAGGGGCAAAATCATTAACTCTCGGTTGTGGCTAATTAGTAGCAGGTTCGTGGAATGGAAAAATGTGACAGAACAAACGTTTTTGTCTTTGAGGACACCACATTACTCATTTCAGAAACTGAAAGGTACCTGGGGCAATCCAAGATTTCCCAAGAACCTCTATCGACTGTAACCATTTCCGTGCTTACTGTAAGAGAGTCGATGTAGCGCAGCCACGTTGACCAAATAAACAGTTGAAAGCTAAATACAGAGCACATAATTAAAATTGTTTTGGCCCCACATTTTGTTTACCTGGCTAAACCAATGAACGCAGCACAACTGTTGTGCCGTCGTCTTCCGCTGTGTTTATCGGCCTGCAGTTCATCGCTA
>NW_007587244.1:0-890 GCF_000523025.1 Cynoglossus semilaevis | reverse complement strand
TGTATTTTTATTATCTGACCCCTACTCATTGGGGAGTATAGTACCCCCTCCGCCCCTTGGAACCTCGTCCGTGGTACTGCTGTGGAAAGCTTGGCTGCCGACTCGAACTTTTAATTGATAGCTGTTTATTCAAATTTTCTTTGATCAAAAATGTAATTGGTCTAAGAAGAAAAAGGTACCGTAGCCCGGCAAAATGTGTACAGAGAGCTTTATTGAGTCACAAAGTCAAAGCCCGCTGGACTGGACTTGTAATGAATTGAATGATCTCCCTTTGCTGACGAAAGAAAAGAATTAGAGCGGATTGGCCAGGTATTCTGGCTCCCTCTGCTGACCAAAAATAATACATCAAAGCTTTGCATATTTATAGTTTTAAAATGTCCTAGAGTTTTCTGCTTGGTTTAAACACTATAGTAACTATAACACTATAGTATGTAGGGCACAAACTTTTGTTTTTAAACACTTGATTTCTTTTTTTCCAGCTTGATACCATTTTTTAAAACATTAAATGTCCATGTGCTTATCCTTACCGAAGAACCACTGCCACTTTTAGTTTAAGCCTTTCTTATTATGGTGGGTAATGACTAAATAAAGATTTAAATTAAGTTGCCTTGTTTGTTTTTTCTTAAAATACTGCATAGTATCTATGCAAATATTTATTGACCCTATTACTACTGCATGTGTATTTCTGTGGTGCTGTTTTTTTGTTCTGCCTGTTTGGAGTTCTTACAGAGCTAATGAGCCGAGCAGAGGAAATGACAAACCCTTTCCTGATCATTTGAAAATGTCTGCATGTGACATGCAGCAGAAAACAAACTGTACAAACAAACTGGAAGTAAAGAAGGTTTTAAAAAATAAAAAAAAATTCCCCAAATAAAGCAAAACAGTCCATT
>NW_007587243.1:0-890 GCF_000523025.1 Cynoglossus semilaevis | reverse complement strand
GACAGACATTGGACAAAGGACAATCGAAAGATGCTTAAGTGGACATAGTCAGTATTTGCAACACAGGCAACTTCAGAAAGAGTCGAATAAAACAGATGTATTTTCTACATCTATTTCTGTCTTTCACATTCCGAGGAACCAGTACATCTTCTTCCCTTTCATGCCGCAGACATCTTAAGCGGCTTCCTCACCCTGTAGCCCAAATACTGAGCTCAAGCTAAAGGCGCTAATTTGGTGCAGATGTATTGTATGTAACACAACACTGTATCTATTTTTGGACATGTCTGTTTACCTTAACAGTACGATGTGTTTCTTTTGCTGCAGAGATTATGTTTTAGCTGCATGTTGTCAGTCTGTCTGTGTGCAACGGATATCACAAATTTAAAGCACAGATGTTAAATTATCCTTTCCGGAAATGTTCGCCATAGCTTAAGAAATATTTATGCAGTTTCTAACCTAGGATCACCCCGATACCAAACAACTGATAAAGACCTGGGAGCAGCAGACCGAGACCGAGACCGAGCACAGTTAGTAAGGTGAAGCTAATTAAATACACTTGAAGTGACTTGCGTACGATGATGCAAACATTTTATACAAAATGTGTTCTTCCACTTAAATAATACATGCATGTCCAGGCGAGACGGTGAAGGTGATAATGGAACATGTAAATGATAGGAGAGCCCACAACTGTGCAGCAAAGACAATTTACCATTTAAACATTAAACAGTTTTCACACCGTTAATATTTAATATGAGTGACATTAGCAAAAAAAATTACTTTTACCTCCACGGCTTTGACCAGAAAATGAGGGAAGGAGTAGAAATTTGAATATCTCCGGCAAAGGCTGCAGAGGTTGTTAGTTTATGGAAGCAATGATTTTGTTAATAATT
>NW_007587242.1:0-890 GCF_000523025.1 Cynoglossus semilaevis | reverse complement strand
AGCTCTGCTGTACTCGGAGCTCTGCACTCCCACGTCAATAGAACAATAACTGGAAAACTGTTGCTGAATTAATTCAAATAAATAATGGTGTTGGTAGTACATGAGTAATATTTGGTTAGCCATTTCAAATTGAGAATTTTGTCAATATTTACATTAGTCAGCGATGACATCAGTCAATCTGTATCCACATGATAAATGGACATGATGTGTACGTTTTTTTTCTGTTTATGAGATCATTATGGATTGCAAATATTTTAGGCAGAATTAACATTAAAAAGAAATGATGCCTGTCCTTTTCTTTAATATGGAGATCCACAAAAAGGTGTTAGTGTTTGACGTAGGACATATATGAGACGTGAAGATCAAAATCAATCTGGGCAAAAGAATACACCAACATCCTTTATTTATAAGAGCGATAATGCACACAGACACCGGTGAAATCATGGTCTCCTGTGAGAAGCCTTTCACAACGTCCTGAGGATGGACTGCGTTAGGTCTACTGCTCTTCCGGTGACTGAGAGACAAGGCTATTACAGGCCTGTCAAGTAATACGAAGAGAGAGCTGAGGACTCCACAACCACACAACCACAAATCTCCAATTACCTTTCTAGATCGCACACTGACAATGCATGAAAAAGAAGAACCTCAGCAGTAGATCACAGGGCGGCTTTGATAGGTCCAAACATACAATGAACATCAGCCTGTTAACCTTGAATCAAATCTTTCTTGGGCAGTAATGAAATAGTTTGAAGGTACACTGGGACTGGGTGAAACGAAGACTAAGATTTCTTTGAATAAAGAAGTTAATTTTTTGGTCAAATAAGTAAAAACCTAACAATAAATTACACCTCAAAGAGCCATAGAGCTTACACTGTTACTGGATATTTTTT
>NW_007587241.1:0-890 GCF_000523025.1 Cynoglossus semilaevis | reverse complement strand
CTACACCTTATAGCTACACCTTAATTTAAGCTTGGGATCAATTAAGTACATCCATCTATTGAATCACAGTGGTTTCCACTAGAGGGCAGCGTTAGCGCAGAGCATTGAGATTACCTTTGAAGCCCGATATCTATAAAATACAGTGACCATACAGTTCTTTATCCTGTAATGTCAGATTCCCTAGTTCCTTCCCATGTAACTTAAATATCAATGTTATCTGTATGTTAAAGAGTTTCAGATGTACACACCTCACCACGGCCTGTGTGTTGTTGGGCAGCAGGGGGCAGGACAGGAAGAGCTGTGGACCCAGCAGAGCCTCATGGGTTCCCAGTCGAGAGAGACAGGCGTTGAGCTGCTGCCAAACCTGACTCACCCACTGCACCGAGCGCTCCATCACCCCATCAGCCGTCCATTCTCCAGTGCCCGTCTGGAGGAGTGACACGGAGCAGAAGGTGAATTTCTGAAGAGGAAACATTTCAGACAAACATTTGCTGAAATTGACCTGACACTGACCTTGTGAAGCAGCTTCCTGCGGAGATGTCTTCCCAGCAGGCCGTGCAGCGGCTCCTGGTCCCAGCGAAGAGTCACCCAGCGGAAGTGCTGCTGGAGGCGGAGCTCGGAGCCCTGAAGGCGGGGCTTTGACAGGGTGGCAATCAGGAAACTGGCCTCACAGAAGTGATGTGGTCCTGAGGGAGGAGGTAATGATAAGTATTGATCTATAATATTTATATTTATCACTTTTCTAAAATCTTTATGTTGACATTTTTTTCTGATAAGGGTTAGTGATCAATATATTCATTTTTACAAATTGTAAATGTAGAAATACACTAAAAAACACTGATTCATGTTTTAAAATCTGTAAATGCACAATATATATATATATATATATA
>NW_007587240.1:0-891 GCF_000523025.1 Cynoglossus semilaevis | reverse complement strand
GTGATTTTTCCCGTTTAGCGGTGGGACTTGGAACACAACTACCACAATAGGAGAGTGATCACTGTATTTAATTAAATTTTCCATCTTTGTCTTCAGATCTGGCTGAGGACTTTGCGTCCTCTGTCCTCCCACAGAGTCACATCCTCAACGCTCCATTCAGCACCGGTGTTCAAAGGCAGTTTTCTCGTTACTTTAACGAGTTCGAGGAACTTCAGCTTCTTGGAAAGGGAGCCTTTGGTGCAGTGATTAAGGTACCTCGCCTACTTACAGTAGAGATGTGCTGTGATGACGTTAAACTGTCAGTAGATGGCGGGCTGCAGTGTGCATACCTCTTACGTCTGCCTTTGTTTTGTTTTTTTTTCTTTCCCAGGTTCAGAATAAACTAGACGGTTGTTACTACGCTGTGAAACGCATCCAGGTCAACCCTGCAAGCAAACAGTTCAGGCGGATTAAAGGCGAGGTGACGTTGCTGTCGCGCCTCAACCACGAGAACATTGTCCGCTACTACAATGCATGGATCGAGCGCCACGAGACGCCCTCTGCTGCGGTGCTGAGCAACTCCGACAGCTCGGAGCCCCTAACCTCACCCGACAATCTCCCCCTGGGCAGAGAGCCGCCGAAGCGCCTCAATGAACTCGGCCTCCCCGATAACGTGGAGGACGTTGCTCCGCCTCCAGCACTGTCCAGCTCGGTGGAGTGGTCGACTTCCATAGAGAAGTCCTCCAGTGCCAGGTGTCCTGGAGGACAGCAGTCTAGCGATGACGAGGACGACGATGACGATGAAGACGATGTTTTTGGTGCCTCTTTTTTGTAAGTAATTTTAACAAACATTTTTCCGCCAAAAATGTTGAAAAGTTGTCAGTCGGTGCAGCGCAGAATGTTTTTTTTTTT
>NW_007587239.1:0-891 GCF_000523025.1 Cynoglossus semilaevis | reverse complement strand
TGCGCGCCATTTTCACCTCGGTGCATCTAGTGGTGCTTTATTCTCCGCATTTTTTTTCTTCAGCTTTTATTGTTTTTGTTGTGAACGCTGCTTAAGAAAAGCTGTATGCTGTATCAGGAAAAGTGAGATAGAGAATATTTGGCTTAAAGTACTATAAATGTAGTACAAATACTTTTTAAAAAAAGGTCGGTTTCCCTCCCGACTGAAGCAATTTATTTTCAGGTCCTCAGGGTAAAAAAGGTTTTAATTTATGCCTAAGGTAGGAAAATACCACAGACGGTTTCCCCCTACACCGACCCACAACCATCCAAATACACTCTGCAACATTGTGCATTTGCTGTTCCAATAAAACATTTGACTGATTTTTATGTGGCGGCTGATTTAGCGTGTTTACAACCTTGTCGTGGCATGAAAACATTAGAGAACATTAAATGATCGAATTAACTTCTGTTGGAACTGATCTTTGTTTTCTATCCACTCTGCAAACAATGTAACAGGTTACACTGTTTGCAACGCACCCTCCACCCATGTCATATCCACACAAGGCTTATTATTTGAATGTGGGAGCATGAAATTATCGCCTCATGTAATGACTGAATGCACTCAATCAAGAGCCTGAGACAACAGAGGGAGCTGTGGAACCCCGTGTGTATAGGCATGTACGCTTGTGTATTTCTTAACCGTCCACACATGCTATCAATCCAAGTACAAAGGGAAATGTGGTCCTAAGACGTGTTTCCTCCTTTGGTCTTAATCCTTTCAAAAACTGAGGTAGATTTTTATTTTTTTACTTTTTCCTCATGTAGGCTTTCTATACAGTTTTCTAGACTGAAAATATAACTTTGCCTAAAAGCTCTATGTTGAAGTTCTCCTTTCGCTCCCCCAGTACAT
>NW_007587238.1:0-891 GCF_000523025.1 Cynoglossus semilaevis | reverse complement strand
CCCCCCCCTCCCCTTTTTCTCCCTCCTCGTTCTCTCTTTTTCTCACTCTTTGTTCCTCTACCTTTGTTTTATATAAACAGTGACAACACGAGAGGAGCTAAAAAAAGAAAGATACCGGTTAGAAAAGTTATAAACAACAGCTCAGGGACGGCAGTACTGACTGGCCAATCACAGCGCAGCAGGATCCCAGGTGACCGAGTTCCAAACTTGTCATCCTGAGCTCCCTGACTGTGTTCAGGCAGTGTCACGGCCGACATGTTGAACGTGACTAAGCCTAAGTTCTGAGTCAGCTGGACAGAACCCATGAAGAAGGAACCCGTCTGTCCTGCCCGAGCTCAGTGGTCAGTGTCTGTTTGGACCAGTCCATCCTCGTCCTGTCCACAGCTGTCCACTCTGGCAGCCTCCCCGGCTAAGTTTCCTCAGTGCTGTCACATCAAGTCAGTAACGATCCTCCTGGAACCGATTCAACAACCAGAGCCATCAGTCAGAGGAAACAAAGACAGGCCCACAGTTACAGTCTGGACCCAGACCCGGCAGTGCCAGCCAAGTCTTTCATGGACACAGAAAAGGGATCTGAAACAGAACCAAGCTCAGTTAAAAGAACCGATTCAGCACAGGGAGATAAGGGCTCATCCATCATCCAGGCCTGAGTTTGGTCCAAACTCTGTCAGGAGCGTAAGAGACCGGAAACCCTGGACCCAGAGTCAGCTGATAACTGACACGCTGAAAGAACGGGAGCGAGACAGAGACTGGAACAGAGAGACCATACATCTGCTCACTGCTGCCTCCTACAGGTCAGGGCCTGGTGTAGCTCTAGTGTCGATGTTAACACAGAAATAGAAATCATTCACTGTCACTTTCTAACGTGTCATTCATGTCAGAAACTGGTGA
>NW_007587237.1:0-891 GCF_000523025.1 Cynoglossus semilaevis | reverse complement strand
TAATATGTTGTTAGCTTGGAAGTACTTTACAGTGAGCCAAGGAATGAAGCTGAAATTGCAGCCGTCTTGATTGCCCCCATAGCAGACATTCTCTTCTTTACGCCCAGGCCTGGTCATTATAAAATAGTAACATCCTTTGTACAACATTGGTTAAAGGTTAACATGCAGTAAATATTGAAAGTATGCATTTGTGAGTGGGTTAGTTTTACTACACGTGTCAACACATATGCATTTATTTTAAATTCTGCTGTCAATTCGTACAACTTATCGGTTGGATAAGTCTCTGAGGTAGAAGGCGGAAAATTGAATAGCCACAGGGATTTACTCTGGAGCAGAGTCCACCGTCCAGCGCTCTGAAGGCCATGCTGCATTTAATACTATTGATCTGCAATAAAATGGGATGGCAATGCCCAACCACTCTGTATGCCTGAGGCAAAGGTTATCTGTAGTGCTGCTGCAAAGCAATCCCTTTTTTATCACCAGTTAGCCTTTAATATCTGTGCCTGAAGGTTGAAAGGACACAAGGGAGCGCTGTGATACAACAATGTCTGGACACAAGGCAAACAGGGAAAAGAGGTGACCAAAACACTAATTTCAGTTAAACGTGGAGATTGTGTACTCACAATTTGGCAGAATACTCTAGTTGTCAGTGAGGTTGAAATGGCTGCTTCCCAAACACAAACATGCATCAGTGGGTTGTTGTAATGCCCTGCGGACTCCAGGTTTTAGGGCGTTTAATCTCACTGGTGGCCGCATGGCAGCAAACTGCGAAGAGGCGGAAATTAAACTGAGTTGCACGTGATTTGGCTGCTAAAAATAAGGTGCTACTAACCAAATATATTTCTAAGCCTATATTATTGTTGATTTTTTTTTCTAGATTTGTGTAAAATG
>NW_007587236.1:0-891 GCF_000523025.1 Cynoglossus semilaevis | reverse complement strand
AAAAACCTGTCAATCTGATAAACAGGTCTTGTAAACAAGGTTCACAGGATTCTCCTCAGGTAGTGGACCAGTAGAGCAGTACATGAGAAAGTCCTCGGCCGTGGTCAGCGCTGCCTACAGTCCTACTTTAGAATTCTCTTCTTTTAAGGAATATAGAAACAGGCTCACCCTCCACTCTGATCCTCCAGCTTTGGTTTATTCTTAATCAGCGTGGGCTGCGTGGCCCATGTTAAACAGTGAGTGGATGGGAGTGCTGCGTGAGTGGGAGCGAGGTGTTCGTTAAGGCCTCTTTCATTTCAGTTGACGGGCTGAACGCTCCTCGGAGCCAGAGGAGATTTGGGGCATCACTACATGTGACAGAGGAGATTACGGAGGTAATCCCGCCTGCTCACCAGGGAATCATCTAGTCTTAAACTTACTCTTATTAAGTGGTTCGCACTCGCAGTCGACGTAATTAACCATCTCTTAATTTACACCCATTTGATTTGGTTTCAGTATTCAGCACGGCAATCGGACTAAATATCTTTTATTCCGCGGCTCAGCTATGTTTCTGTCTAAGGCCCCGGCTATTATCCTTTTAGCTGTGGGTTTGCAAGACTTTAGAATTGGATGTAATGTAGTTTTGTTTTACAATAGTCCTATCCAGCATTACAGCTAATTACACCGGCTCCTGACTGAGTCTAAGGTTTTCTTTTACCCCACAGGAGCTGGTGCGCTGTTAAATATCAAGGTTTTTACCCTAATACATATTCCATGGAGGCGTTCTCTCGACGCACTTTGTTATTTTACCAAGAAAACAACAGTTTAACTTAGCAGATTCAAATTACTGGGGCCCCGTTTGAATATGAATAAAATGGATGGAAACAATGTTTTCTATGAGGATTTTAAATC
>NW_007587235.1:0-891 GCF_000523025.1 Cynoglossus semilaevis | reverse complement strand
TCTATTCAGAGTGATAGCACATTATTACAGACATGAATACGCTATATATACGTGCTTCTCACTGTATTCAAAGTGGTAGGACATTACTATGGACATGAAATCACCAAAAATGCGTCCTTCTCACTTTATTCAATGTAGTAGCACATTACTATGGACATCAAATCGCCATAATTACGTGCTTCTGACTCTATTCAGAGTGGTAGCACAATACTATAGGCATGAAATCGACATAAATACGTGCTTCTCACTCTATTCAGAATGGTAACATATTACTATAGACTTGAATAGGCTATAAATATGTGCTTCTGACTCTTTTCAGAGTTTTAGCACTTTACTATAGAGATGAAATCGCTATTAATACGTGCTTCTCACTCTATTCAGAGTGGTAGCACATTACTATAGGCATGAAATCGCTATAAAAATGTGCTTCTGGTTCTTTTCAGAGTTTTAGCACATTACTATAGACATGAAATTGCTATAAATAAGTGCTTCTCACTCTATTCAGAGTGATAGCACATTACTATAGATATGAATACGCTATAAAATGTGCTTCTGACTATTCAGAGTGGTAGCACATTACCATAGACATGAAATCGCTATAAATACCTGCTTCTGACTCTATTCAGAGTGGTAGCACATTACTATAGACATGAAATCGCTAAAAATGCATGCTTCTCAGTGTATTCAGAGTGGTAGCACAATACTATAGGCATGAAATCGCTATAAATACATGTTTCTGACTCTATTCAGAGTGGTAGCACATTACTATAGACATGAAATCACTATAAATATGTGCTTCTCACTGTGCTTAGAGTGGTAACACATTATTATAGACTTGAATATGCTATAAATACGTGCTTCTTACTTTTCAGAGTTTTAGCACTTTACTAT
>NW_007587234.1:0-891 GCF_000523025.1 Cynoglossus semilaevis | reverse complement strand
ATATTAAACATCCCAAGGTGTCTCAACCTGCAGGGGGCGCTGGGCTTAACAATAAACCAAGTCCAAATTTACCTACGTGTCGCTCAGGGTACCTAGGAAGACCTGCTCCCACTGCTTAGAAGTGTCCAAATTAAAGGGAATAGCGAAGTGTTGTTTGACCGGTCACAAAAGTGTGCGCTGCAAGACATTTGGTTTTAAAAAAACATGCGTGTTGAAAGATCAGCAGTACAAGGTTTTGAATAAACAAACATTGAACCGGTTTATTTTATGGTGGAAAAAAAAACGCGAAACGGAACGTCCGCTCGCGGCAGTGACATCATCAGAGCACGTATCTCCTGGTGTTGTACCAGGATTTTCCCTTCTCTTGGTCAGGTCATCGATGACAAAGGTTGAAATATGACTCACCTTGCAAAACAAACCCAACCAGTTGTTATCACAGATATTAGCTTCACTGTGTCTAACAAGAAATCCAGCGGCCAGCCGTGGCAGGTGTTTTGACGGGGCTTCGTGTGGTTGCTTACGGTGTTGTTTTAATGCAGCGGGCAACTCTTCAGATGGTCATATTTTTCTGTTTATGCCTGAAAAGCTCCTATTCATTATGCATGCATGAGTTATGTAATGCTGGTAGGTGGCTGAGTGGGCGGGACCTTCGTAGGTCACTATAAGAGGGTATTCTTGTTTGCTCGACTGCTCTACCTGTACCAGCCTTAACGGTAATATCTCACAATCATTATTATTATTTAAGTATGTTGAATTACACGGTCCGAACACATTGATAGAAGAGTATTTCCATACGCATCCCACACCGTGTGCTTTTCCAGAAAATTTCCACTGCCTCTAGTTTCCTGTCATGTTCAGGTCAACGCTGTTGTAACCGTATGTTGCCGCATC
>NW_007587233.1:0-892 GCF_000523025.1 Cynoglossus semilaevis | reverse complement strand
GCATGTTCTGTAATGGATGTGTCCCAACAAGTATTGTCTGATGCCTGAAGTTCAAGTTTCACTACAGCAGGGGTCACCGATAATGTTTATTTTGGAAATCAGATGTGGGCCAGATTGAACGGTTCAGTGGGCTGGATTTGGCCTGTGGGCCTCCAGTTGATTATCCCTGCACTACAATTATCCCGTTCTCCCTGTAAGAGCATTGGATAATAATAATAGTTATTGAAGAAAACAAATGAGACGTTAGCGCTAAGGTCAATTAGATCCCCTAGATTAGAGCTGGGGTAACGATTTGGTTAGTTTAGATAAGAGACATTGAAAACTTTTCAACAGTTTTTTCAACAGTCGAAACATGAAAAACAAACAGTCGTGGCCAAAACCGTAGGCCGACCTCAAAGTCAGTCTGAGCGCTCAGGCACGCAGCCTGTCATCCTGTGTAGATAAATGCTGATATATATGATGTTCTTTCCTGAGATGTGTTTGTAGGTCAGAAACAACTTAAAGAGGTTAGGAGGTGAACACCATCAAACAAAGAACCTTAGAAAGAAGGTGAAGTACAGTGGCACGGAAAACAAAACTGAAAAACTACCAGAAACTGCTCGGTCCGTCTTTCGTGTGGGAACATGTGTGTAAGTGTGTATTTGATGAGTTTTGTGTGTGTGCGGCTACGCATGTGTGCATTTTCTTTGGTGTGATGTGGTGCAGCAGTGAGCGGAAAGCAGGATATGGGGACACTCACAATCATATAGAATATCCTGTGTGAAGTTGGGGATCCCCAGTGTTATCTCTCAGTGTGTACAGAGCCGTGTGCTGCTGCCTCACTTCCTGTGGCGGTGTATCTGTGAGTACAATCATTATTCAAGAACAGGAACAACCAGGAGAAAAAAAAAAA
>NW_007587232.1:0-892 GCF_000523025.1 Cynoglossus semilaevis | reverse complement strand
TATATACATATACATATATATATAATTGCAAATTTTGCTTACAAAATCAAAACATATTTTGTTATTTGCACACACTAAAGCAAGTCAAGCTCAAAATTCCATCTAAAATACTTCAACTTTGGCTCAGTTGTTCAGCTTGTGTCATACATAGCTAAATTTGTAAATATATATACATATATACATATATGTGTATATGTATATATACATATGTATATATATTTACAAATTTAGCTATGTATATATATTTACTAATGTAGCTATGTATGTATATATATGTATATACATACATAGCTAAATTTGTAAATACATATATATACATATATCTATACATATATACATATACACATATATATAATTACAAATTTTACTTTGCATATATATATTTTTACTAATTTAGCTATGTAACTATATATACATACATAGCTAAATTTGTGAATACATATATACATATATACATATGTATATATACATATACACATATATATGTATATATATATATTTACAACTTTAGCTTTGTATATATATATAGTTACTAATTTATCTATGTAAGTATATATACATACATAGCTACATTTGTAAATATATACATATATACATATGTATATATACATATACACATATATATGTATATATATATTTACAAATTTAGCTATGTATGTATATATATGTATATATGTATATATATATTTACAAATTTAGCTATGTATGTATATATATATACATACATAGCTAAATTTCTAGATATATATACATAGCTAAACTTGTAACTTGTACATATATCTATATATACATATATATACATATACATATATATATATTTACAAATTTAGCTATGTATGTATATATACATATATACATACATAGTTAAATTTGTAAATATATATATACATAT
>NW_007587231.1:0-893 GCF_000523025.1 Cynoglossus semilaevis | reverse complement strand
CTGTGTCCAACCTTGCTCATGGCAGTGAGGGCGGGGTCACAGGCAGCATCCAGATCTTGAACCAGCAGCTGAATACTGTTTGAAATTACACTGGGAAAAAAGAAATGTAATATGACACAGTTAAATATTTTCATGATCAGAAAAGTCATTTCTAATTAAAAAAAAATGAGGCAGATTTTTAAACATCACTCACGTGCTAAATGTATCCATCTCTCCCGTCAAATTTATCCTCTCCACTAGAACTCGATCCACTTTCTCCTTCAGTTTCTCTTCCAGCTGGAAATCAAGACACATATATAACTAATATAAATAACTCACAAAGCTTTCAGTGTACTGTATTTTCCGGTCTTTTCATCCGGAGTGGTTGTTAAGAGGAAAAAAAAACATGAATTAGTGGTGTCGGTAAATCAGTCGCTTTTAATTTTGAAACATTTATTTTGACAAGAATCCAAGAACCAATGAGATTATTTATTTAAAAAGCCTGAAGAGCACAGATCATCTTTAGGAGATGATCTCCTGCTTGAATGTCATCAGACCATCACCATCAGTGCCTGTCAGTCCATTAGTTTCTTTTCAGCCGCTCGATTAACTTTCTTCAAAAGCAGCGGTTTAAATTCTGCAGTGTAGCGTTTTATTTTAGCTGGTGGCCCTTGTGGTCATAGATGATATGGCGTACATTTTGGAGTCAGACCGTATTTTATATCGCAGGATCAGCCAGACTGAAAGGAGAGGGCGGGAGGGTGCAAGTCACATGGGTGCATCCTGGGACACTTGCGGGGAGGAATTTTATTTATCAATTCAAGAGCATAACTTCAAATGTGGCTTTTCGCCGTCATGGGTGGAGCCGCCTGTGAACATTTACAGCAGGCCTGGCTGCCCCGCAGAGCAAAGCA
>NW_007587230.1:0-893 GCF_000523025.1 Cynoglossus semilaevis | reverse complement strand
CTCTCCTTGACAGGTGGTCAGGGGTGGTCTACGTCTGGTCTACATTAGAGCTGCAGTACTCCGCGGTCCAGGAAACTTTTGTTCAAGTTGCCATTTAAACCAACAGCCACTAGATGGCACTGTTGCTCCTCTGTTCAAACCCCCGCTCTGGTGGAGGTGTTTATATTCTGTGTCCAGCCTCTAGGAGTCGTCTTAGTGGACTGCCTGTCAGTCAGTCAGTCAGTCAGTCAGTCAGTCAGTCAGTCAGTCAGTCAGTCAGTCAGTCAGTCAGTCAGTCAGTCAGCGGTGCAGCCCCGAGAGCGTACTCCAGGGGGCAGCAGAGCTGCTGGTTGTCTCTCAGTGTAACTATTCCTCTGAGCCTCTCCATTCGTTGATCGTGCCCACTTCCCTCCCGTGGCCTGTAGTTGGCGCTAAATACACAGTCGAACGCTTCTAGTCAAGCTAGCACCGACGTGCTACTGCGAGGGCTGCGCTAACAGTTAGCTTTTTAATCTGAGCCGGAGTCGTCACTTAGCTAACCTAAGCTAACCCTGCTAACAGCCTCACCCTGGGTTGTACTTGCTGATCGGAACTTCGTACGGTGCATTACTGCCACCTACTGGCTGCGTTGTTTGGTAGTTTCCTTGGTAAAACCTTTGACGTAGACGACGTTTGTCAACGGAGAAGAAGAAAAAATAAGAAAATGAAAAACCGAGGTTTGTTGTTTCAAATAATTCGTAATGTCCTCTAGGTATTTGCTAGTGGAAAATAGACCCAGTAGGTGGCAGCAAATCTGCCGGTAGAGCTCAGATAAGAAGCTAGGCTAATGGTGTTCACCAGGTTAGCTTTGTTGAAGACCAACGTACTAGCTTGTAGGACTCGTGCTCCGTGCTAGCATAGCCCTAACTTACACT
>NW_007587229.1:0-893 GCF_000523025.1 Cynoglossus semilaevis | reverse complement strand
TTTTTTTAAATATTGTATGCTGTACTAGATGGAAATGATATACTGAAAAATGGCATTTTATGCAGAAATGTTATTATAATTTTTTTTCCCACTAAACATACACATAAATACACACACTCTTTGTGCACATTAATTCCACATAGCTGTGCCTCAGACCTGTTTTGACATAATTAGACCTGATAAAGTCTGGAGATGAGATTGTTGACCAAGGTATTCACATACGTCTCTCCAAAGACAAGAACCACATTGCAGGTAGCTTCTCGAAAATCAAAGTATCACTAGCTAACTCACACTGGAAGCGTTTATGCCAGAATCATTTTGATCATCAAGTCTTAGTTTGAGTGCGAAAGTCAAGTTGATTTTCGAATTAGTCGAAGTTCTGAAAACAGACTGAGTCTTGTTTGAGACTGTCTCTTAACTATTTTTCTCAGTTTAAAACCATGTTTCAGTGCAGGGAAAAGTACTCTCCATTTCAGTGTATGGCATTTGTGCAATCCGCTTAAAACATTCCAACGTTGAAGGTAAAGCCACTCTCTGCACCTTTGCATAGAGAACCACAACATGTTTAAATGCTTACAACAGGTATAAAATAAAAAAATTAAAAAAAACACTACATTTAGTATTTATACCCAGGGTCACATTAAACATACGTTTACTGCGCAGGGAGTCCAGTGCTTGTAGCTTGTTTTCATTGCTACTCTTCGACTGTTCAATTTTTTCTCTTAACCTCATTTCAGAGGGAAATTGTTTTTTTTAACTCATAGAAGTCTGCAAATGATTTGCAGGTACTAAAAATAAAATGCTGTTGACTCAGTACCTGAAGACATACAAGGATGAGACAGGAAATCAGGAAAAACAGTATACCGTGTTTTCTGGACTATAAGTCACTCCGG
>NW_007587228.1:0-893 GCF_000523025.1 Cynoglossus semilaevis | reverse complement strand
ATTTTAATTTAATCAATTCATATACATTCATATACATTCGTATATTTCTGGGGGGCTGGAATGAATGAATTGCTTTTTAGTTTTTAATGGGGGAAAATGCAATCGAGACACGAGTGAATCGACATACTGTACGAGTGCTGTTGTGGAACGGATTCAACTTGTATCTTGAAGCCCTACTGTGCAGCCGTTTATCCCCAAAATTATATTTTTATTATATTTTTTAAGGCATCATTTGGTGAAACCCAGGCATTGCATTATGGGGTCTTAATTATCAGAGGCAAAAAAGATATTGATTCCTACAGGTATTCCATAATTTAGCTAATAAAAGCCGACTGATATTATCGGACATCCCTAACATATATATGCACAAAATATGTACATAAAACATACATCAATACTTAGTGATACCTACAGTTACTCAATGTATGCAAAGATATATGAAAAAACAATTATAACACAATACTGCATAAGGTAACTTTTGTGGCATCAAGGTGTATTTCGCACATCACAGAAATTCATTTTATGTGTTCGGTACAAAAGACAATCTATTTCACAAAAAGAAAAGGCTCAATTGCGTCTTTAAGGAACATTTTACATTACATTTTAGATTAGCCTTACTTGGCGCTAGCTTCAGTTGCCATCAGATCCATTAATTAATTTGTCTTCAGCTATAGTGGATAAATGGTTAGATAAGGGTATGGCTAAAGGGATGTACTGTATGGATGTGACCCCCTTACCTCTTCATCTCTCTCCGGGTGAATTAGTTCAATAAGCCTCTGGGCCAACTTTTCCTTATTCAGCCACTGTTGTTGAAAAAATAAATTACCATCAGTACATTATCAGTGACTGTAAAATTCCTGGACTCGTTGGTTTCATACAGTTAGAGTCTTCAG
>NW_007587227.1:0-893 GCF_000523025.1 Cynoglossus semilaevis | reverse complement strand
CTCTTTTGACGTTTTTATATCTTAGAATATGATGTTACTACTGTGTTAGAGTGAGTTCTGACTTGTGAAAACACCATAGGACCAAAACTCCGACATAACTTGAGGACCCCCTGAACTATGTTGGCTTACTTAACCTAACTTAACTAGACACACACACACACGCAGGCATATAAATTCTGTGTAAAGAACATTTACTGTCTTTCATTTGGCAAGCTTTTTAAAATAGAAATTTTAAGAATGGTTAAAAAAAACCACTTTCATGGACATCTGCTTGTCACAATAACACTAGATCCAAGACAAGTTCCACATTGTTCCTCCAACAAAGTCTTTGTAACTTGTGCTCAGTAAATCACCCGCCTTCTTTAATGATGATCTGAGGACTCATTTCATCTTTAATCCACAGTAAATATCCCCCAAGTTTCCATATGTCCGCTGATTGAAATGCCAACAGCCGGAATTACTTTTGGTCCATATTTCCCGTAAATATTGCGGCCCAGAAAACAAATTAAAGGGTGGCTGTAAATAACCTATTTACATCACATTGCTGAGATAATAGCTCGTCTATTCGTGGACTAGGTGTGTGGCTGTGGTCTAGACAGATAACAGTGTGAACATGTTTTAATTTCACACTTCAGTAGGAGTTTTAATCAGTGGCCTTTGTGAAAGGTAATGTGACAGGAACTGTTTAGTTAATTTACCACGCAGAATGTTTGCAGGGACTCTTTGTGACATTAGCCTTACAGTAAATAAATAAGACAAATATATACGTTTTTATCACAGACGATGAGCCAGACGATTTTTCGAAATATGTCAATACAACATCTAATGACCTGCAACTCTTGTGTGTTCATAATCTCTTCACAAACTGCTACAGCTGTCAACTCCCACTCACT
>NW_007587226.1:0-893 GCF_000523025.1 Cynoglossus semilaevis | reverse complement strand
CCCCCCCCGCAAGTCCATTGTCTTTGCAGCAGCCTCTCAGTGTCTTTCACCTACGTCTCGCTCCGCACACTCCATCGGCTGAGCTCCCTCAATTAGTAACATGTGTCCATGTAGCTGGACATATGTCTTCAGTCTGCGACAAAGCTCCTTTGCTCCTTTGACTTTTCTCTTTAGTCACCTTTACATTTGTTCTTTTTCTGTCCCTCACTGTTCTGCCCAACAGTCGGCCACTGTCTCAGTTGGCCTGCAGAAACAAAACAGCCTGTGTTTCCTGTTCCCTGAACTGTGAATTCGTTGCACACAGACTCACAAATATGAGATCATCCAATTCGAGACCTTATCGGTGCTGATGCTTTGGGACAGTCTCCAACTCCAGCTGGAGAACTTGGCCTCGGTTGATGCCGCTTTTCTCTTGATAGCCGTCAGTGATGTCCACCGTGTCCATGTGTTGTTGTTGTTGTCGTTGTTGTTATAAAAATCAGTGATGTCCACCGTGTCCATGTGTTGTTGTTGTTGTTGTTGTTGTTGTTACATGTTGTTATAAAATCAGCCTGGACTGTGTCTTATCAAGGCCTGTCTGCAGAAATCGGTCTTCACTAATCCTAATTAAACAGTAAATACATGTTGTTGTAACGTCACTGACGGAGTTTGTTTTTCCTCTTTTCCTTTTTCTTCTTCTTCTTCGTCTTTTCTTCTTTTTTCATTTTCTTTACCATCAAATTCTTCGCCTTTCCTTGTCTTTTTCTTGTTGGATCTTTGTTTCTTTCAAAATGCTCTTCTTTTTTCGTGAGTTTGTCATTTGAGGCGTTCTTCTACTTTGTCATCTTTTCTCCCTCTACTGTAATTTCCTGTTGAGCACACCTGAGTATAAGACGCACCCACTAAATTTAAAA
>NW_007587225.1:0-894 GCF_000523025.1 Cynoglossus semilaevis | reverse complement strand
TTTTTTTTTTCCTTTACACAAGCTCAGATCTAGCTGCAGGCCAAACATAGAGGGCGAAAAGTGAACTCAAAATGTCTCGCTCCGTTGGTAACTTTCAATCTGAGACGACTGGACAACGACAGACGCTTTGCTGCTGATTTTTGCACAACTTTAATGGCTTTAATGGAAACTAATAGGGAATGAATAACCTTTTTTAATTATTATTGTTTAGTTCTGTTGTTAGTAACAGTATAACTATAGGAACGATTGAGGGACGACGTATTAAAGAGGTATTAACGCGGTGATACGAATGTTATTGTTGCTTAAAATTGAACCTGTTTGTATTTAACTGAGACTGAGAAGCTGCTCAGCCACGTATGCTGTTGAATGTTGAGTATATTTCACTTCATATCGGTTTGTTTTGTTTTTTTATTTCTGTTAACCACTGACACTTTACACACACACACGGTTTCAACAACAACATACCCAGTGATAAGACAGCGTTGTTGTCGATTGTTGATTCAAGGTGGTTGTTTTTGCACCGTTTCCTGCACTTGTCTCTCTGCTGCCTCTCCAACACCTCACTGCAGAGGCCGAACGGTAACAGAGACAGTTCAAGGAAACTGAGTTCCTGAGGTATATGTCAGCTCTCTGCCCTCCATATGAGACACATACTGAGAAATACATGGAGGAGTCACAGGAACTAGGCCTCCTCTGATGAAAGTCGTTTCAAGCCGAGCTCGTAGATGTGGGTTTCTCCTCCTGGTGTCAAAGGAACGTGACCGTTAGATGTCGGGGAACTGGGACAAGATGAATCACAAACTATAACAGTTCTGCTTGATATTCAGTCCCAGACACAGATATATGGTATTATTAGTAGTAGTAGTATTATTATAGGGCAGGGTTTATATATAT
>NW_007587224.1:0-894 GCF_000523025.1 Cynoglossus semilaevis | reverse complement strand
AAAAGAAAATACATTTGAAAAAACAACAACCAGCTGCTGTAATAAGCAACAATTTAAGAAAATGTTTAAGTGAAAAGTGGCCTAATTTTCCCACAGACATCTGTGACTTCACTTTGCTGCTAAATGGAAACGTCCATGTGGGTGCGGTTGTTGAAGACTGTCTTCCTTGTATATCCCGACTGCCAGGACATGTGTCATTGTTGTCTCATTGTTGTCAATGACATAATCCTACAGACATTTCCCAACAGTCGGTGCTATATTATTTAATGTTGCTTAAACAATAGCCAGTCACTTTCCCACGCCTCAACTTATTTGTCGTCACAGCGATCCAGCTCTGTTATTAATTTCAAATGTGAAGCGTCTTCTCTCGGCCCGGGGTCAGTGTTCAGTTAAAGGCCCGAGCCATGTGTTGTAAAGTAAACTCAACTCTGGCGTTGTATATAGAGGGGCCTGTAATGTTCATTGTACCTAACAACACACTGAGTTAAATGTTAGGCTCTCCTCGCATTCCAAGCCAGTTATTAGTCAGCATCGTGGTTTATTTTTCTAGAGGTAAGATAAACCAGAATGCTCTTGGCCCCCTGGTCCAGAGCTGCAACACTGACTGGTTTGTTTGAACAAAGGGAAGTGCTCTCTTATGACAAATAGTCCAATAACAGGAGATAGAGCGTACACGGCCTAAAAACCCAGATAAAGCCAGCGCCCAGCTGTGACTGATTTAATTAACTATTCACTTTTATCACCGTGTTAATGATGGGTGCACTTTGTCAGAGGGGGTTCAGATGCCACCACTGGAGGGAGAGTGAGTTGCAAGAGACCATCTGAAAGCTGAAGTCTTCTCCCTAAAAAATATCAATAAAAGTAAAATATGGTGTTTTATCTTTCTTAAGAAAT
>NW_007587223.1:0-894 GCF_000523025.1 Cynoglossus semilaevis | reverse complement strand
GAGTATTTGACTAAAAAGATCCGCCGTCTTCGTCGATTACGTTCATTCCTGCGCCAAATGCGTTTCCTTTATTCCGATACTTTGCTCCTCCCGCTCTTTAACGGCTGCAGATGCCGAACCTGGACCTCATTCCAAACCAGCAGGAGTTCAAGTCTCCCAGCTCATTAACACACACAGAATTACCGCCACATTTTTCACTTCTTAAACACAAAGGTGGGAAAACAGAGTGAGAACGACGTTTCCTCCGTGATGAGTTTGTTACAGAACTCTGATGAGTAGCTCTTCGTCATCTCCACCTCTTCATCACACAGAGAACACGACGTGTCATGAACCCCTGACAAACACCTCACCTGGTGTTCTATCCTGCTCCAATTTTTGCACTGAAATAGAATCTTTACATTTAAAATATTTAAGTCAAAGTAGAAAGTCCTTTTGCTGCTACATTAGTTTTGTTTCTTTTTTATAACAAAGCTTGAAGGCAGAAGTGTTTTCCCATTTCAAACAGGCCCAGCAGGTGGCACTAGTGTAACTCAGAGTCAGCTGAGCTGCTCATAAAATCCAACGAAGAAGTTGATCTGTATCTGAAGCTAACACAGTTAGCCTAAGATAAATAGAAGTGAGTTTAAAGATAACTACGGGTAAGTCATTAATAGCTAAATGCTATCCTCCAAGTTAGTTGTCAACTAATGTAACCTAAAAAATTAAAAAGAAAAAAAAGAGCGAAAAAGGCTAAAAGAATATGAATTAGCCACAAGCACATGTGAAAGATAGCTAAATGATATCAACAGTTAGCATTAATGTACGTTTGCCAAACATACATAAAGGTTATCTAAAAAGACAGGGAAAAAAGAAAATAAAAAAACTTTAGTTGCCAAAAATAAATAAATAAATAAA
>NW_007587222.1:0-894 GCF_000523025.1 Cynoglossus semilaevis | reverse complement strand
GGACAATGTTAAGAATGCTAATTTACTGACGCTTAATGTCTTTTCTAAACATCATCAGATCATTATTGTCATTGTAAACTTATTATACGTTGACATTAATATTAACTGTTGGCCATTAACTTTTAGCCCAGTCAAAATGTGCATCTGGTTATCGTATGATTTGTCCTCAAAGACGTTTTTACGGACACGGTTTTGTTTTTTCTTTTTATTATTACTTGACGTTCTCTGCACTGCGAAGGTGCAGAAATGTTTTTCCAGCAGCATGAAATAGGCCTGGACACAGCTGTGGGTGAATAAAAAATCCTATAAGATGAATAAAAAAGCCCATTCTGAATGGAGCGAGGGAGAAAATTATGTTCAAATCACTTCTCCTCTAACTGCTTTCAATAAAATGCCTCACAAATTGGTGAAAGGTTATGAGGTGCCACATCAAAATGACAGAATAATTACGACAGGCAGGGCTACTTCTGTGGTGTAGAGAGTGTGAACAGAGAAAGGCCACCAGGGGGTGGACGCAGCACTTTTACCACTGTTCTTTTCTGATTTCTCTGAAAATAATTGAGTGAATAACTGATCGTTGAAACGTTAAAACATGGCTGATAATTCACTACACACTTGGTCGACGTCTTCATTCTCTTTGTCGTTTAGAGACATCACATCCTGGTCCTCACCCAGGAGGTCTGGCCTCTCCACTGACCCCAGTGCCCCCCCTCCTGACTCAACAATGGTGCTGGGTCACCTCCTCATGGTCTAAGACAGATGGCTCCTCTCTGTTTTCACCACCATGGCCAAGGTCACCCCCTCCCCACCCCCAGCCTGAGGTGCACCTGCACCCCAACACTCACATCACCGTAATCCTAATTCCTATAACATCCACCCCCCCCCCCCCCCCCC
>NW_007587221.1:0-894 GCF_000523025.1 Cynoglossus semilaevis | reverse complement strand
TTTTTAAGGTATGAACTGTCCATACCTACATCTCCAAAGAGAACTACAGACATTATATGTCATGAAAAAGATAAGTTTTTGATCCACCACTGCCTTCATCAGTAACTTTAAATGTCCTTTTAAAACTATGGCAATTGAAGTATCAAATTACATTATTGACAATACTTGGCTTTAATGGACGCAGAAGAGCAGCAGCTTTTGAATTCCAACTACTGTTGACAATCAAACAGCAAGAAGATTTTCCGAACACAAAATATGACAGATTGAATTTAAAAGTTATTTAGATAACACTTATGGTAAATGACAAAGGCCTGTCGCAGTCGGCCATGTTTTCTATAGGGGCTAACCTGAACCTGTGACATACAGGCTGGTTCCCAGGCCAGGGGCTAACAAGGTGTTTTTACTGTCAATAGCTCTGTTTAACCAAACTTGGTCAACCAAGACATGGAGTATTTAATAAAGTTTCAGGGGTAAATGTGAACAACATGTGAAGTGACGACAACGGATACAGAAAGTGTGTTCTGCTGATGGATATTCTTAAACACTTTTATTCACAAACATAAAGGCTCTTCTTCCTTCCTTCAGATAGACTCATAGGAAGCAACATGTTGAAGCAGTAGGGTAAGGACCAGGATGTGGTTTAACCTCCGGATAGAGGCTCGTCTCCTGATATTGAGGGTGGAACCGTCTCTAATGCGTCCCAAAAAAAATACACCCAAACACTGCGCACCGACGTTTAGCAGCCACGAAATGACCACTGAAATCGTCTTACACGGCTGCTTCACTGCCGCAGCCACCAGCTCTTCTCCAATCCCCACCCTGACCTCCATAATCACAACCACGGAAGAAAAAGTTTGATTTCCACCGAGCGTCACTCGCGCCTCGCACTTCAGC
>NW_007587220.1:0-894 GCF_000523025.1 Cynoglossus semilaevis | reverse complement strand
AGGCAAATGCGTGTATGGTCAGTGCAAGTGTTAGAGCTAAAGTGTGTAAGAATATGAAAGCTACTGTGACCAGATTAGCATGCTAATGGAAACGCTGTAACGGTCTATGTTTTTAGTAGTATCAACTGTACCCTCTGTTAGCCACGTGTTTAACAGTACACCATGACGGGCAGTAGTCATTGATCCTCTGCTCTCTCCTTAGGTTCAAATGTGTTATTTTGGGCCTTAAGTGTTAGAAATCCTGCCCCAGCTCTGACATTGTTCTCTTTTTAAAGGTCTGGATTCGGATTTTTTTGATATATTATATGAGGCAAACAGGAAATTGATCGTAATCCTATCCTATCACTGCACTGTTGAGAGTCCTGCACTTTACCTATTGCCTCACTTTGGCTAAGAAAAGATAGGGATGGTGGGACACCATCCCTATCTTTTCTCTGATATCCAGACGGCTGGTACTACTTCATGAAAACCACTGCTCCACTTACCCGTACAGTACAAGCTGCAGATAATGTAATATCTCAAATCATCAAGAAAATACAGTGGGTATATACAGTATGTGATTCTGTCAACATTTGATAGAACACTGGTGCCAGAGTCGCCCCCTATTCTACAACAAAGGCATTCTTCAATGGAAGAACTTGCTTGTATTAGTTTTTAGTCTTAATTTGGAATTTAAGATTCTTTGGAGATTAGAACTTAATGTGCTGGAGTAAATCATGTGTGGTGCTTTATTTTGTTAACCTGCTAGCGTGGCCCTGGGGAACAAAATGCTGGTTTACAGAGTACGTAGCTGCTGTGTGCTATGAACTTTCTATTGGATATGGTTGTATATTTATACTGGAGGATATGCCGTTTTAGTCTATGACCGCTGTGATCTTTTTAACCTCACATTTG
>NW_007587219.1:0-894 GCF_000523025.1 Cynoglossus semilaevis | reverse complement strand
TGTATTTCAAGTGTGTACAACACAAGTCGCATATGTCACGGCATATGAATAGAAACTATGTATTTACTGACGGCAGCTCAGAGTCAGGAGAACAAGCGCAGCTGATTCTCCAGGATCCCGTC
Source organism: Cynoglossus semilaevis (assembly GCF_000523025.1). NCBI lineage: Eukaryota > Metazoa > Chordata > Actinopteri > Pleuronectiformes > Cynoglossidae > Cynoglossus > Cynoglossus semilaevis. The sequence continues at coordinate 772 of NW_007587219.1, read as the reverse complement.
AGTCTTTGTGTGCCTGATGAGACAGATGTAACGTCTGCCGTTATCATTAACCGCTGCTGACTAACAATCTCTCCATTGTAACTGATTTACTGGAACGGCACGCCGCTTGAAGAAAGTGTGTGCCATTGTTGAGACGATGAGGGCACGAACCCAAAACTCTCCTTTTCACTTTTGCTCTTTAATCACCTGAACACCTATCAGCGACTGACAAAGACAAACGTGACCCAGGGCAGTTTGGAGTTTTTCAATCTGCGGCCGCTGTGATAAACGTTGTTCGTTGCTGTGTCTGCTCCACCCACACAGTCAGGCTAAGAGGCTGCTGAACGAGATAGTGGAGCAGTGTCGCTACGGTCCGGGCTTCCACAGTGACATGGACGGTAACAGCTCCATCCAGCAGATCCTCATCCCCGCCAACAAAGTCGGCCTGGTCATCGGCAAAGGAGGAGAGACCATCAAACAGCTGCAGGTCTGGTAGAAGTTGAGGCTGAACAACGTTAATGATTAAAGCAGGCAGCTCAGCTGTGTGTCTCTGTGTACTGCCTTCATTCTGCTACAGTTGTGTATACCTAGTAGTTCTATAATAACAACTTTTATAAACTGAGCGTGAAAATACCCACATGCTGCTTATCCTTCTCAGTTTTGTATAAAGACGGCAATGAATTATATATTTAATCATAATAATATATATATATTTTTAATATAATTTAAAGAGTCATGGTCCTTCAATGATTTAAAAAAAAAAGGCTACCTGTTGCGATGAGACTTAATCTGC
>NW_007587218.1:0-894 GCF_000523025.1 Cynoglossus semilaevis | reverse complement strand
AGATAATCATATGGATACAGTATGGCTATGAACACCAGTCGATATATTATATCAAGGAATTGCTTGTTCCTCCTATTGCTTCCGTCTACTAAGCCCTTCTTTTTGTAACACCAAAAGTAGGTTAAGTTCAAATAAACCCGAACGTTTGTTACGAGACCACATCAAAGATCAAACGATGTCTGTTTCAGATTTATAGTGTGAAAATGGCAAGCGAGAGTTACTGTAACAGTCAGTCCATTTTATTTTGCACTTTTTCATTTATTTCAAACAAGAGCTAAGAATGTAATTAGAGTCTTATTGATTGATTGATTGTAGAGGATTGCCTTTGATGTTTTCTCTGCAGGTGCACTGAGTCATAGCCAAGTCTCCGGCGGGTGTTTCTTTCAATTACCAATGATCAATTATTAATTAATAGAGGTTCAGATCAATGAGCAGCACTTTGGTTTTATACCTGGGAAATGTAAGATAGATTGAATTTTTGCTTTTAGAGTGTTGGTAAAACAGTCCGGAGTGGGGGAGAAATAATAATAATAATAAGAACTTTATTGAATTTGTTGGGGAATTCGTTGTGTTAACAGCAGATCTGCTGCAACAGGCTGCCAAACAGGGGCACCAAGTACAGTACATTGTTCCTCTGGGATTCGAACTCAGGACCTTCTGCATGTAAGTAAGGTGTGAATAACTGCTACACTTCTGCCTGAACAGATCTTCAACCCTCAGATTAAAAGGCTAATGCTCTACCGACTGACTTATCCAGGCTCTAACGTGTTCCTGGTCTTCCATGTCCAAGGCCAGGAAGTAGGTACCATAGGTGTGTTGTCAGAGTGACTGATGGGTTCAAGGTAGAGGTGGGTTATGTTGATATGTGGACAGGTTTACAAAGAAGGTAAGACA
>NW_007587217.1:0-894 GCF_000523025.1 Cynoglossus semilaevis | reverse complement strand
AGTTTTTCTCAAAGGTGGCCCTAATATTTTACGTACTACATTATGTATGAGCGCCTGCTTAATCCTACACGGCTTAATCTCACTGCTCTGTGGGCCAGAAAGATGTTCAGTGACTTGATTTGACTCGAAATAGTCAGACTGAAGCAGAGTGAAACAGACAGTTTGAAGATTGATTGCATAATACATTTGTCTGCTTGTAATTACAGTACTAATGACATCAGCACGTCATCCCTCACAGTCATGTTCTACACCTTGTTTACGGCCAAGTCGCTGATATAATTCAGGTCCAAAGATTTTGGACACGTTTTCTCGTTCTGATCCAGTCCACTTCACAGGTGCTGTACTGTATGATGTCACACTCCCACCCTGGTGCTTACTGTATAAACAGTAATCAAACAAAGATGGAACTGTGTGTGTATGTGAACTAAAGGGAGGAGACGAGCTGAGCATGACATCAGTGAAGAGCTCCCTCTGCACACAGGATGGAAAACTCACTGATTCCTCTTTAATCCGCAGAACGATTTACAACAGCGCGATCGTCAGTGCCTGTGTCTGATGTGGTTGAAAGTTCTGTTCTGTTCAGTTCTGTTCGTAAATTACATGAGTAAAGCTCCACTGACTTTTGATGCTGGTGCTGCAGTTAATACTCACCAAACTTCTTGGTTTGGCTGTTCCCTTGAGGGGTTGCCACAGCGGGTCATCTAACCCTATCCTCCGCCTTCTCAACTATTAAACCTGCATTTCAAGAAAAAACACCATTTAATGTCATGTTGTTTTCATTTGGAACTTGTGTTCTGAAACAATTTCAAACTGCTGAAAACCCACAAAGTTATTGATGTGCGTTTGTTTTACTGCTTCAAACTATTGTCATTACATAATAATAAACTATCTATC
>NW_007587216.1:0-895 GCF_000523025.1 Cynoglossus semilaevis | reverse complement strand
AAAGGTGCTGCAACAAAGTATTAGTTTGAAGGTGTGCATACTTATCCAACAAGGTTGTTTTAGGTTATTTTTCCCTCGTGAAGATTTCAGTTTGTTTTTCAATTGCCTATTACATGTTATGGGTCACATTAAAAGTGGAAAAAGTTATGAAACGATCTATGCCTGTGTCTTTTCTTTACATAGTGTTTAACTAAATCTTAATTCTTAGTGAAAGCAGAAGTATATACAGTTAATTACCTTAAACAGGTGTCTGGGTACGGCAGCACAATCATTACATTTCTAGATCTCACTCTGCAGTGGTGGAGAGTGTAATGAATTTGTCTATGAAATTTTCGGCTTCTGTGGCATCCTGGAATATTTTCTGCTCCGTACCGTAGTTGAATATCAATCTGGCTGGGAAAAGGATGTCATGCTTGACTCCGGCGTCTCTCAGTTTCTTTTTGCCTCTATCGAAGGTGCAACGTTATTCGGTGACTTCAGATGAGAAGTCCGGGTAAATACTAATCCGGGTGCCAGTGAAGGTCAAGGGAGCGTGCAGACAAGCGAGCTTCAGGATTTTTTCCTTCTCTGGAAGATGGTGAATTCTGGCGATCATAGTCCTTGGACGTCCGGAAGAGGAATGTCGACCGATGCGGTGCACCCGATCAATTTTGAGTTCGCTCGAAAAGTTATTGACCCCGAAGAGCTGCGGAAGGAACTCTGCGACAAACTGAGTTGGATTGCCTTTTTCAAGCTTTTCTGGTAACCCGGTGATTTTAATATTGCAGCGTCTGGATCAGTTCTCGAGATCTATTAACTTAAGTTAAGTGGACTTGTTAATATCCAGTAGCTCGGAACACAGCTTCCTGGACCAAGATGGCGCCCTGGACCAAGATGGCGCTGCACGAGCAGCAGC
>NW_007587215.1:0-895 GCF_000523025.1 Cynoglossus semilaevis | reverse complement strand
GAAACATCACTGTTATTTACCGAGGTGGGTTTAAAATCAGCAGGGTTAATGATTTTGACTTTGGTGTCTTTGGAGTTGTGGTAAAATGTAGTTTTTGTATCTATAATTAAATAATAATATGTGTTGGGTATTTTACTGATATTTATTTGCTGCATGTGAAGATCTGGAGGTTCTGGGTTCAGTTCTGTGTTTTTGCAGTGTTATTGTGGTTGTCTGGACAACCATACAAATTCCCAACATTTTTCTGTACTGTAAAAAAAAACCTTCATACCGGCATCCTCATGGAGAGTACACTTTGGCTTGTTTAGTCTACTTGTACTACCAGGGGTCCACTTGTAGCATTTTTATCATAGTTTTTGGCTAATAAGTGCTTCTTATTAAAAGCAATGACGTAAGCTGCAGTTACTGCATCACAGACCGATATTTCTGCTGATCAAACAAGGCTGGTATTAAAAGAGGTGTGGACTGAGAATCAAGAAATACCAGCCTGGAAACATAAAAAGGTGTGGTAGTCAATATGGCTGTTTAGGTGATGACTGCAAAAAGGAACCTATGCTGAGTAGTCAGTCAGTAATCAGACTCCAAAACCCTTGACATGACGTGTAATACAATCACACAGCAGTAATATTTTATTGTTAAACTAACACTGATAACACAGTCGTATTCTGTCTCTAGATTTTGTGGAGGTCAATCTCAGTATTGCAATCAAAATATCTGGCGTGTCCAATAGTTGAGATTGAATAGCTTATTGGAATTGTTGGGGAATTAAAACTACAATCATGGAAATTGTTATATAACATAATAAACATAACATAATAAATAAAAACTATAGTAGAGTAAGTTGGTTGTGTAAAAGATAGGTAAAGTTTAATGTTGTAACAAATAAACAAAAGGG
>NW_007587214.1:0-895 GCF_000523025.1 Cynoglossus semilaevis | reverse complement strand
ATATAATTTTAAAAAAATCTGTGCTAGAGTAGAAAGAGTCCAGTCTTTGATCAGTGATCGATCATATCCCCTTCTTGTGGCTCCTGTAGATTCATGGTTTATTTTTGAACCTCACTGCAGCGTTCGCTGGTTGAGAGACAACGTTGGTCTCAAACCGATATCTCAAAGATCACATTCAATAAAAAAAAAAAACCAAGAGTCAGATGGCAGCCTGAGACAGAGAGGGACATGCAGGGGAGCTTTGTTCTCCAGCCCTGCTTTGATGGATGGTTGCCATGGAGACCAGCGATGGTTGATGAAAAGCAGGCACTCTGCAGCAGGGTGCACGCACATACAGCGACACACAAAGACGGGGCGCGCACATTGACACACTGACACACTTGCTGGACCCGCGGCCTCTGCAGACAGCACATACATACATTGTGTCAGCAGACGGAAAGCCGACCAATCGGCCGGCGCTGGTTCAACACACACCTCTGGGCTGCAGCCAATCACAGCGTCTTTTCCCACTCAGGATTAATAATATCCTCCAATCGGGAAACACGTTTCCAGATGTGGCTGTAAAAATGGCAGCGTGTCATTAAACTAAGAGAATATTAATTATACCATTTAATGAAGGAAGCGACGCTGTCTGCAGCGTGAAGTGATTACACACGAACCCAAGTCAGACGCCACGAGATAAGATAAAAGACAGTTTTTCATCAGACACGTCACAATAGAAGAGAAAAACTGCTTCTCTCTGTAAATGTTTACACATAATTCATACATAATTAGATGCAATTTTGGAGCCGGTTCCTGGATTCAGGTCACACACGGCTCCTATTGGATAGTCCAAATGTCAATCACATTTTTTTCCTATAACTGTGATTGACTTTTGTATTGGATCAATTTTCAC
>NW_007587213.1:0-895 GCF_000523025.1 Cynoglossus semilaevis | reverse complement strand
ATTCGTCTGCATCTTGTCCTCTTTTCTCCACCTTCTTTAACAAGTTAATAAATAACGTAGAAATAGGAACGATGCATTAGAGATACGACTGAATGCTTGCTTACAAATCTGTTCGATTTCTTTTTTTTCCTCGCCTCACTTTTTGAAGCTTCTGTCAAAAAGGAGTCATTTTCAGCTAGACTGACATAACGTACAGCTTAGCCAATTAAACTTTTTGTTCTCCAGTGATGTGAAGCAATAAGTTTCCCTCAGAAACACTTTGATTTTCTGCATTTGTGACATCGTCCATGGACAGATTTTCTGGGCGTCCTGTCTCCTCACCCAGCCTCAGCGAGAACAGCTAAGCAGTGTGAGAACCAGCATCTGATTCACTGTATATGTAATTCAATTTGGTAGAAAACTTGAACAAAGAGAGGGGGGATGGTGTTGTATGGAGGTGAAGAATAGGCCAAAAAGGAAAACAGCAGTTTGAAGATGAACGGCGATGTGGTAATGCTTGTATGAAAACGTCTCAACTATGTGGGAAAGAGATATAGGAGGAGATGGATGAACAGGTGAGAACAAAGGAGTGTATAGAAGAAAGAGAGAGAGCGGGAGGTGGAAAGGGGGAAAGGGAGCAAGTCTGTGTCAAATTAAAAAGTGAAGATAGCGAGGCAGTGAGTGAAAGTGTGACACTATCTGGTACAGTTTCCAACATGTTATCTGGAGATGTTTGGATCAGAGCACAAAAGGAACCCTTGAATGACACTTCATGCTTTGTACTTGTAATGAGCTGGTTATTTTTAGATACTCGCGTCTTATCTCACCACACAGCTAGGGCTGGGTATCGATCAAAGGTTTTCAATACTGGTATCAATAGCTTCATTTGGATACCGGTTCCTGAACGATACTTTTT
>NW_007587212.1:0-895 GCF_000523025.1 Cynoglossus semilaevis | reverse complement strand
TCTGTAAGCTGCTAGTCCAAACCTCCAAGAAGAAACAATGAATTCAACCATCATTTAAAACACATTATCGACAGCTGACCGAAGTGGAGAAACACACAGTGATAAATTTTTAATGGATTGTATAAATCAGTTACTCTATATATGTATATAAAAAAATAATGCTGCAATTACGCTTACATTTACTGTATGAAATGACATTTTGACAGTGACCCAAACATATATGTAATATAGAAAGCTTGACTATTATCGATTTTCCAGATGTTTTCACACTTGATCCTGTGTGATTTCATGTTTCAATAAACAGTTAATTTTAAACAAAGTTGAATTACGAAGAATTACTTCGAAAAAATGAATCTGGAGGAAAATAAGAGATCTCGTGTCTCAGGGTAAATTTGACATTGTCATCTTGAGTGCCAATATTTCCTAAATATTGTAAAACTATTTTTTTCGTTATAAAATAAGGTCTGTCTTTATCATTTAAACCTTGCGACCATTAACCGCTTTAAACCCATGAGAGCAGGAGGGCGACTGCTGTTTTATTCTTAGTTTTCCACAGCGATAGAGCAACATTAGCCCCGACTCTTAGCGTCGTGATGACTGTGTGAACAAACGTGGCGTTTTAAAGGACAGAGATACAAAAACACCAGCTGTTTCAAGAACCGCATTTTAAAAACACCAGAGAAAAAGAATCTCTTCTTAAGTTAAACACAATATTACCTGTGAACACGACTCCAGCTTCTACACTTCGACATGTGAGTCGCCATGTTTGCACGACAGTGTCCGACACTCAACCCGGAAACCAACGGTAATGTGGACAAACACTTCCGTCGGGAATACTTACAGTAAAATAAAAACATAATATAAGAATTATATTGTATGTATGTATGTATATATT
>NW_007587211.1:0-895 GCF_000523025.1 Cynoglossus semilaevis | reverse complement strand
CATGAAATTGCTATAAATACGTGCTTCGAACTGTATTCCGAGTGGTAGCAAATTACTATAGCTATAAAATCGCTATAAATATGTGCTTCTCACTGTGTTCAGAGTGGTAGCACATTACTTCAAACATGAAATCGCTATAAATACATACTTCTCACTGTATTTAGAGTAGTAGCACATTATTTGAGGCTACACAGAAAATCCCTGTTAATATATCTGTTCTCTCAGGGTTTGGGGTAGCACTTTATTTATGTTCTTTACATTTACATCTAAAACCAGAGGGAATGTAAAAATATTACTAAATGCAGCACATACTGTAAAAGAGAAATTAATCACGCTCCATCTAGGATTTTTCAGCTGTTTTTCATTATTTTTATTTTTACAAATGGTAACAGAAAGGATTTTTTTATTATGTTATGTGCTTGATTTGGTACATTATCTACATAAAAACAGGTTTTTTTAGATACATAATCTTCACAATTAAATACTATTCGCTTAATCTTCAAAGTACATAAACATAAACTTGTAGCGTAATAGTACCTTCAACACTAGAACCCCACAACTGCTGAAATCCATCTGTGTTGTGGTCCATGGTGTGCACTGTCCACACACATTTGGATTCCTCCCTTGACCTGTTCCTCTGAAAGTTTCTATTACAGCATTAAAATTATTGTTTTAAAACTTTTTTCTCTCTCTTGAAGAAAAATGTATCTATGCAAATTATTCTATATTACCGCCAGTTCCTCAGGATCTTCCTGTTGTAGGCATCCTCATTTCCCATTGGGTCAGTTACAATGACGAACTTCTCTGTTATGTTCACAACCTTAAGTAAAGTAATTTCATATTCCATATCAATAAACAGGCTCTATAAGACTTCCTTTACTATGCTTAATGATTA
>NW_007587210.1:0-895 GCF_000523025.1 Cynoglossus semilaevis | reverse complement strand
CCCTGAGTCCGAGCCCAATGGTCCCGGATGTTGTTGTTGTTGTCGTCGTTGTCGTCGTCGAGCCCGTCGAGCCCGTGGCCGAACCATCCCTTAAATTTAAGAGTTTGTTTCGGCCGTAACTTACACGCTTGTTTCCACAAGCAAAACGGTTAAAGTTGGCCTTAGAGCCAACTGAAAAGGCACTTAAAAAGTACTCGACGTTGGGAGCATGAGAAGCCGCTGCGCATCCACTCATCCAGGACTCTGGAGCACAGCTTAGGTGGCACTGCTACTCTTTTAGTCTTTAGAACTGAAGAAGTATCTTGGATGAGAGGTGAAACATCTTCAAGAAACCTACTCTGTCCAGTTGCCCTTGATGTAACTGTTTTTGAATGTACCGTGTTAAACTATGGGTATATAAATCTGATAGGTTTGCCTTTAAGATTTGGCGGACTACCTCTTCATTGTTAGCTGGAAAACCTTTTTTACAGGTTGATCTCTGCTTCTTTCTTCTGATCTGTGTGGTGGTGACAGGTACGTTTTTGATGCAGGTAACATGGAACACTTCAGCTGGATCTGTAGAGGAAGTGTCTTTGGGTTCACATGGCTTTTGTACTCAGTAATAGCTGTGATTGATTTTCTTGGGGAAAAAAGGCTACTACTGGTTGGTAATCTGCAATTAATATAAAGTGCTTGCCATATGGATATTGGTTGAATTTCTTTACAACCCAAATAATGCTCAGATTGTCTCTATCAATTTGTGCGTAAATCTTTTCAGCAGAACATAAGGAACCAGAGGCGAAAGCGAATGGATGTTCTGAGTTGTCTGAGAGGTCTGATTTTGTATGAGAGGACAACACCGATCCCATCAGGCATCAGGCATCACATCAGGCATCACAAGCCAAATGAAGAGGTA
>NW_007587209.1:0-895 GCF_000523025.1 Cynoglossus semilaevis | reverse complement strand
GCAGTCTTCAGGTGAGGGTGGGGTTACCAACCTACACAAACAAACAAACAGACACCACCAGAGACTGAACCACTGACCCACTTTCTCTCTAAGACAACTTTTGGACCCTTCTTGTAGATAAGACAGTTGTCAAACCCCCTCCCGGAGCATCCGCCTACGTCAACACACCTGAGCTGCTTAAACAACAGATTTTTTTTACAGCATGTTGGATTTATGCTCAAATGTATTTGAAGACATTTAAATTATTTTTTAAAAAAATTAGAATTACATTTTTATAATCCACTCTCTGCAGTACCTCTATAGAGCCACCTGAGGTCGCTGCGTCCCTTATACAAAATAAAATCCACTCGGTAGATCGCATGCAGGTGTAAGCACCTGCTGTTTGTTGCGTGCCTTCCTGCGGTCCAGGGCACTCTGACGCCGTCTGGCCTCCCAGTGCATCGCAGACATGGAGCTGGTGAAGTTTTAGCAGCGAGGGGTCAAAGGTTACTGCGAAATGACAGAGATGTCGTTAAAAACTTACCTTTAAACTGACCTCAGTTCAGCAATGCTGGCTCGGCTTCCTGAAGTCAAACGCTTTGTTTAATAGTTTAGATTTTAACAAAAGAGAAGGTACAAAGAAAAAAGTGACAGATGAAAAGGTGGAGGTGGGTGACGGTGTTCTGTGTCCTCACCTGACGTGAGCGCTGGAGAGTCTGCTGTGACATCCTGTGCAGCAGAGGACTGGAGGAGAGCTGGAGGTGTCGGCCTCCTGCTCTGACCTTGTTAGGTGGAGTCTCCAGGCAACACCACCCTCTCCTGGGCTGAGAGGAACGGAGAGCTGCAAGAAGGTGGACGAGTCCTTGAGTTAAAGAAAAGACATTGACGTGTGAGACTACAGGGGACAACAGGACAA
>NW_007587208.1:0-896 GCF_000523025.1 Cynoglossus semilaevis | reverse complement strand
AACCAAGTTATTTAATGGTGAAAAAACAAAACCCAGCGTTGATGCTCAGGCTGAAGACACACTTCCAGCTGGACCGTTTAATCCCAGCAGCTATTTGCTCTGCTCATTGACTTGGCATCTGGATAGGCGTCGTCCTCAGAGCTGCCGGCTCCTGTTCTAACCTCCGACTTTCTCGCCTTTGTTTGCTGCTGCACGGTTGACGTGTTGACCTTGCGACCCCTGCGGTGGTTTCCTCACACGGCTAAGTGCCTCCTGATTGTGGGCATCTTGTCACACGGGCTGCTCATACGTGCAGAAACACGTATCTCCACACATCTCCACACCACTGGGATTCACTGATGCTGCTGAATGCTTTCAGATGGTGCAGGAAGCTACGTCAACATGTGGACGACGCGCTGCCAGAAGATGATGAAAATGTCAAGTGTTTCTGCTGTTTATTCTAAAGGCTGCAGAGCAAACGCTTCTGTGGTGTGATGGAATTCCCCTGAATGCTCTTCACAGGGATTTGAACCTTCACTTTGTCTCTGCGTGGATCACTCAGGTCAGGAGTGACTAAGTGGACATACGTCCATGAATGACCGACGTATGAATGTTTGTCCAGACTGACATATGTCTGCACTTCCACTGAAAACCAACCGTCACCCGTCTCTCCCCCCTCGTCCCTCAAACAACAGCCTTCCCCACAGAGACCTGAGCTGTCGACAGATGGTCGATCCCACACGATGAGTGTTGACACAGTCAAAGAAGTGAGAAAAAAAACCCTGTTATCTCCTCTCCTCACTTGGGTTTTTCTTTTCTGTCCTGCAGTTTCTCAGCTCTTTCTGGTGGTTGTCAAGTGTCATACGTTACACTGGTTCATCAGTCAAACTCACTGTGACATTAAAAGCTGTCTCTCT
>NW_007587207.1:0-896 GCF_000523025.1 Cynoglossus semilaevis | reverse complement strand
AGATCGACCTTTTCCTCTCACCTCCTACAGTAGTTTCGTCAGACAGTTACTGTACGTTTGGCTCCCTGGTGTTTTTGTGTTGACGTTTTTTTAGCATTAGCACGTGGAGGAACCTTCAGTTGGTCCATGGAACATCTATTCATTCGTGCTAGCATCTCGTGCTAATAACAACTTCTCTGGTTTTCTTTGACTTATGCTAAAAATGTATTTTTATCTTTTTATTTTCTTAACGTCTAATTTCTTACACCTCAGCCTTACACGCAGAAGGTCATGGGTTTGAGCCCCAGATTAACCATATACTGTACTTAGTGGCGCCCCCTGTGGCAGCCTGTGTGGGTTTTAAAGACTCACATTGTGATTTTTGTCATTGTAGGACGTTTAAGGAACTCTTGCAGGGATTTTTTGGCACTTTCTGAGAAATTATTATCATATTTTTCAAAACTTTAGCTCAGATGTGACACAGGCTAAAGAGGCTCTCTGCTTCATCACTTCTTCTTCATCACTTCTTCTTCTTCTCCTTCTTTTCCGTCGTCATCGCCATCGTCGTCTTCTTCTTCGTCGTCGTCTTCTTTGTCTTCTTTGTATTATCATATTTTTCAAAACTCTAGCTCAGATGTGACACAGGCTAAAGAGGCTCGCTGCTTCATCACTTCTTCTTCATCACTTCTTCTTCTACTTCTTTTCCGTCGTCATCGCCATCGTCGTCTTCTTCTTCTTCTTCGTCGTCGTCTTCTTCTTCTTCTTCTTCTGTTTCTTGAAGAACAGTAAGACGTTAGTCGAGGTGAAGAGCTGCTTCCCTGCTGATGAACACACCAACATACACCTCTAGTGGTGACATTACTTGCGTTGCTGTCATGACACAAACAAGCAGAACTTCACTGTCTGGGTGAGACTGA
>NW_007587206.1:0-896 GCF_000523025.1 Cynoglossus semilaevis | reverse complement strand
AAAACCACTGCTCTAGTTGTTGTTCTGGCTTTAAAACCCAATATTTATTGCATGAATTTTGTGAAGCAGCATGTAGCAACGACGAACATTTATCATTTTAAGACAACGGTTTTTGCACTCTCTTTTGTGTGTTATGCAGACTTGATTTCTCTCCAGGCCTTCTCCAGTTATCTGTCCAGTGACGAGAACACAGTTATTCCTCCTGAAAAACTGGACCAGTCTGAGGACATGAGCTTCCCGCTGTCTCACTACTTCATCAACTCATCGCATAACACATACCTGACAGGTAGTTACGTTTAGCTTTGTTTCTACCACTACTTGGTACTGGTACTATAAAGGTGACTTGTGGACAATCAGTTCCCTTTAATGTTTTAGGAACATTTAAAAAAAAATGTTATGAAAAAAAATTTGATGTTTTACATGTCTTTTCTTTTACAAAAATACACCAATTATTAAAGTAAATTAATGATTGGTTCAGGTTTGCCTTTGTCTGCGTTTGTAGGTTGATGCTAGTTTACTATGATATTGCAAATTTAAATTTTTTTTTTTTTTTTTTTTTCCGGCAACTGTTACTGGATTACTGGTCCTCGGTCTTGTAAAAGAGTGTTTTAATAATTTCAGTGTTAAATAATAAATAATAACTCTAAATAAGAAATGATAACTCAGCTAATTAAATGTTTAATGCTATGCTACGGATTTAGAATGTGTTAGATAGACATGGGCCCATGACTTTGAAATGGCTAAAACATCCACAAAGTAAGTTCCACTAGTTATTCTGCTTAAAAGGAACCTGGACGTACGACAGGATTCTATATTTTTTTAACCCCTAAATTTCCTCTGTCAACACAGACAGCATTCGTTTAGACACAGCAAAGACATGTTTAACATTTTTCTGG
>NW_007587205.1:0-896 GCF_000523025.1 Cynoglossus semilaevis | reverse complement strand
GGGTGGGGGGTGGGGGGGCTGCTGAACAGTGCTGACATCACACTTTAGGCGTGTCACCGTTTCCTGTCTCTGTTGCTGCCACATTATGTCATTAGGCTCCTGCTCATCACAGGTGTTAAATCAGTGAAAGTCAAGTAGCGGGGGCTGCCAGTTGTAATTTCAGAACCATTTGACACACAATTAGGTCTTTTGTTTCAGTGCCTTGTCCTGTCAATCAGGACGGGAGCTCCTGCGTGTTCGCTAAGGCGCCGTTTAATGGCGTAACATTTCGCTTTGCCGCGTCAAGGGCACATTTGCCGAGTCTGCCACCAATTAAGAGTTATAATTCGCCGGGTTTAGAGCAACTGCAACTAAACAGGCAGCATTTTCTCCTGCGACTGGTGAAATTATGCTTATCAGGTACCTCGCCTCAGCAAAGGTGAGGGGTCAGCACGAGCAGGCGGCCAGCGTTTCACCACATAATTGAGAGAAGTTTGGATTTAATTGTATAATTAATCTTGTCAAATTAAGTTAAACAGACGTCCGACCCTTAAATTAGGCAGTCTGCATAATTTTTAAATTGCCTTAATGTAAAATCTGGCCGAGGAATTCACTTTGCTGATGGTGTGAGCTCAGATTTGAGTCCTGATAAATACGGCGTGTTTTAATAAGCTGTTAGCACTTCTTATCACGCCCTAACTTTATATGATTAATTTCCTTTAAAAAGTAATTGCAATTTCAGGAGGAGGCCTCGTTGCACTGTGTAGCCTTGCGTCCACCGTTGTCTTCGCAAATTTAAAGTAGTAATGTATGGTAATGCTCTTAAAATCGCTCGACATGAACTCCAGAATTTGACAGTTGATCTCGTTGATAAAAGCTCTGATTTTCCACACAAAGAATTTGCAGTATGTTTTGAC
>NW_007587204.1:0-896 GCF_000523025.1 Cynoglossus semilaevis | reverse complement strand
TGTAAAGGAATTAAAGCTACATGACAATCCAGTCGATCAGCTGATCAAACCAACCAGTCAGCTGATTAAACCGACCGGTCAGCTGATCAAACCAACCAATCAGCTGATTAAACCAACCAGTCAGCTGATCAAACCAACTAGTCAGCTGATCAAACCAACTGGTCAGCTGATTAAACCAACCAGTCAGCTGATCAAACCAACCAATCAGCTGATCAAACCAACCAGTCAGCTGATTAAACCGACCGGTCAGCTGATCAAACCAACCAATCAGCTGATTAAACCAACCAGTCAGCTGATCAAACCAACTAGTCAGCTGATCAAACCAACTGGTCAGCTGATTAAACCAACCCAAGTAAGGTTAAAAAAGAGACCAGAACCGTGGAGAAGGTGGAGAAGGTGGAGAAGGTGGAGAAGGTGGAGAACGGTGGGTTCTAGTTGGTCAAAACTCCGTGGTGTTGACAGTTTACTGCTGACTTTTCACTGTGTTTGAACTGTGTTCCACTACGACAGGTCAGGCTGAGGCTGTGGTCATGTGACCACCTGATGTCAACGACCAGGTCACAGGTCTGTGGACTCCTCACAGGTCAGGCTGAGGTCTGGTCATGTGACCACCTGATGTCAACGACCACAGCTTTATTATTGTCTCCCTGTGAGTCTTTGTCTGTCCTGACGTCTGTCCTGACTTCTGTCCTGACGTCTGTCCTGACGTCTGTCTGGACTCCTAACAGGTCTGTGGATGTCTCACAGGTCTGTGGATGTCTCACAGGTCTGTGGATGTCTCACAGGTCTGTGGTCTGGTCTGTAGCTCCTCCTTGAACCCATTGTTCTCCATAATCACTGTTTTTCTGCTGCAGTCACTGACAGTGAGAGTCGGTTCAACAGCAGTTTTACATCAG
>NW_007587203.1:0-896 GCF_000523025.1 Cynoglossus semilaevis | reverse complement strand
AGTTTGTTTCCACCACAGTCTTCTTCTCCTGTTGCTCTTTGCTCCTTTGTGCCTTTAATCCGCTCCTTTTTCAAGGATGAGTCATCAAAGGTTTAGAAAGGTCCAGGGTAAGAGGAGGTGGAACAAGTTCAACTGCCGTTAAACAAACCTCAAATAAAAATGTGAGCAGAACCTTTTTTTGCAGTTTCAACCCTGTCCATAAAACTCTGTGTTTCAGGGTGAATAAACACAACAGTTGAAAAGAATCTGACAATTCTGTCTGCTGTTCAGACCACTGACTCTGACTGCCCCTGGTGTTGATTGACAAAAGTGTTCAAATAAACTGACCAGCTGTTAATGGATGTGACTGCCAAAAAAGGTTTTCGATCTGGTATCTGGACCTGATTATATGACTACCACAGACTGTTTCAATCGTGTGGATTAAAAAAACTGAATAAAAACGGAAGGAGCAGCTGTATTGCAAGTTGAATCAGACTTGTGTTAGAGAGACAACCTCAGAAACAATTTAATTCAACTTCTTATTCGCTGTGTCCTTAACATTAAACAGACAGACTTTAGTTTTGTTCGGTTGTTTTAACTTAAAATACACTCATTTATTTGTGACTCTTCATCAGGCTAAAACAAAAGGTAATATAAATAAAGTAATTTATAAAAAATGTAAACAAAATTTTTATTGAAACCATCTTATTAAAAAATAAGAATGTTTGTTTTTATGAATAACAATAATCAGATTATAATCAATTAGTTTAAAAATGTATTTCAAATATTAAATCACTTGTTTGTTTTTTGTTATTCTTATAAGTCATTGCCCAGGAAATAAAATCACATTTCTTTTAGATTGTTCAGAATAAACACTTTATAAAACAATCCTTTATTTATCAAAAACCTAATGAAAG
>NW_007587202.1:0-897 GCF_000523025.1 Cynoglossus semilaevis | reverse complement strand
AAAATATGCACAAATAACAAAATTACTACTGAGAAACTAATATTGGACATACTCGTGTCTTTATGGTTAGACACATTGTCTGCAACAAGTAATTAACTAAATTGAATTAGCCAGGAAGGTGGAGAAGGCGAGAGAAATTGTACTCAAGGAATTCGACAAAGTACCCTTGTGGATTTTTTATTTTGTCATCAACTGATTTGAATAGGTTTGCATACACGCCGTAATTATTAACAGTAGTGAATAGTAACAGTAGTTTGTCTCTAGGTGTTTTGGCGTTTAAAATAGGACGTTAGCATTAGCCTGTGTGCTAACAAAGCGGCGTAACTTACAGGAAGCTGCAGAGAATCACGGGTGACGGGGGCCTGTATTCCAATCTCTCCGTGTCATTGTCACTCTCCACTGTTGAGTCAGGCTGCAGCTGAGGCAGTTCACTGAATGGAAGCGCGGTTGTTAGAGGGCCCGCAGAGGAACCAGTAGTCTCCGAGCTAGTGGTGGTTGTAAACGAGGAATTCTGGGAGTGAATGCCCTCCAGCAACTGAAGCAGAACCACGGAGATCAGCAGAAAGACTTGACCGAACAACAGAATATTACTAACTGAGATCATGTTTCGCCAATGTACATCGTTAAATCTAGTCCAAATATTGTTAGCCAGTTTGTTTGGAAAATCTCTACTGCCTCCTGCTCTTCTTTTACGCGTCTAAGAACGCAGCAAACCACACATTGTGGCAATACCGCCGTCCTCTGGTAGGTAAATTATACAACGAATTTAGTTTTAAAACGTACATAGCTATGTACTGTAGATAGCTCTACACTAGGGATGCCAATCGCTTAAATTTTAATTAGATTAATCACGAGGTAGCTACGAATTATTCACCATTAATCATGATAATAAATTAT
>NW_007587201.1:0-897 GCF_000523025.1 Cynoglossus semilaevis | reverse complement strand
GTTCCCAGGTCCGACTGTCGGTCCTCGATGCTGTGGTCCTGTTTCTACAGCCTGACCTCAGCTGCTCTGGTCACAGCTGCTCTGATCTGATCTCCAGCACGACCGTGACCAGGCTGAGGAACCCAACATGTTCCTCTGGTTTCCACGGAGGAACGTGCGGTGGAACATTCAACAAACTGTCCTCCGAGTCAGAGTTTTCCACAAAGGTTTGTCTGGACCAATCAGAGACTCAGATGTTCCTCTGTTCATCCTGGACCACAGACAGTTGTCCAAACATTTGAACCTTCTGGTCAGAAAAACCAAATCCAAATCCTTTGGTTCAGACACGACCAGCGTGGCATCGAACCTCAGACCGCAGTCGTCCTGCTCCGTGCCACTCCACTGCTGACTCAGACTGGACCAGCCAATCTGAAGGCGGGGCTTACAGAGAAACTGGAATTAAGGTGCAATGAGCATGGTTGACCTGCGGGGGAGCTGGTGGTGGTGTTGGAAGGGTTAGTGTCCAGGGTGTTGGGGTGAGCTGAAGGTGGTGAAGGAAGGAGGCGGGGACAGGGACAGAAGGCTGGACTGAGGACTGGTGCCCCCTGCTGGCGGAGAGTCGGCCGTGGACTGTGGGACACTGGGGACGGAGGACAGAAGAGGACTTGGTGTTGGACAGTGTGTGTGATTCTAAGCTGAGTTTTAAAACATCAGTCTTTACCCCAGGGTGAAGCTGCCGCTGCGGTGGGTGGGGTCGGAGATCCCTGCCACAAACAGCTTCTTTGGGGGTCCATCGGATTCCACACCTCCTGGTGAAAGGACAAAAAAGTTGACGATTTCAAAAAGCTGTTTGAAGATTTAAACTTACTGTGTCTCAATGATTATTTTAGGACTTGAAAATGTTGCCAAAAAAAAAAA
>NW_007587200.1:347-897 GCF_000523025.1 Cynoglossus semilaevis | reverse complement strand
GCCTGGGTCAGGGATAAATTGAAGATCCTGGTAAATGTGGGGGTGTACTCCGTCTGGGCCAGCAGCCTTCTTGGGGTTCACTGCCAGGAGCACCCGTCTGACTTCATGCTCCTGTAAAGTGAGTGAAGTGGTGCAGGAGCCAGACGGGGGTGGGGGTGGGTGCAGGGCTGGAGCAAATTAGTGCTGCTGGGAAGCTTCAAAACGGGCAAAGAAGCAGTGCAGTTCCTCTGCCAGTGTCGCGCTCAGATTTGCTGTTGGCACACCGCAGCCTCTGAAGTTAGTGGGGCACGCCACAGCCTGTGTGGTGTCTTGTATACCCCACCCCACCTCTCGTGAGTTGTTGCTGGACAAGTGGGACTCGATGCACATCCTGTGGTCAGCCTTAGCTCTCCTTATACCTCTCTTCACATCAGCTCGAGCAGCACTAAACAGTGCTCTGTCCCCTGACCTGAAGGCAGCATTTTGGGCTCGGAGGAGTGTGCGGACCTGGCTGATCATCCAGGGGTTCTGTTTAGGGAAAACACGGCGGGTTTTGTCACTATTCACATAC
>NW_007587200.1:0-311 GCF_000523025.1 Cynoglossus semilaevis | reverse complement strand
TGTCTCCAGCTCCTGTTGTTCAAATACGTCCCAGTCTGTCTGTTAGAAGCAGTCCTGTAGTTTAGTGAGTGCATCATCTGGCCAGATTTTAACAGTCTTTGTGGTGGCTCTGTATGCATGGTTGATGTTGGTGTAAACATGTTCCAAAGTGATCTCCCCCCTTGTAGAACACTTGACGTGCTGGTAGAACTTAGTGAGTACAGTCTTCAGATTAGTCCCCAGTGGTAATATGAACACCATTGGGTTGGGCTCGCTGCTCTTCATTTATGGTGTCCAGTAGGAGTGAGAGCGCTATGTTTACTTTGGCGTCG
>NW_007587199.1:0-897 GCF_000523025.1 Cynoglossus semilaevis | reverse complement strand
GTAGCTCAGAGATGACTCAGCTCTTTGTGCTGTCAACAGTATTTAGGTCCCAGGCGGCCGTACATCACCACCTGCTCAGTGCTGCCTCCTCCTGTACCGTCCTGGACTCTACATCCAAGGACATAAATACTGAAAACAGTTTTTTCCTTTTCTCTCCTAAAGTTTCATTTTCACACACGGCTGAACTTTTCAGACATAAAAGTCTCGTCGGGGTTTGTGCTGAATTGGTTGTGAGTGAGTTTGTTGAGCAGAAGGAAAGTTTTTGGATCCTCACTTTGGATGTTCATCGGAGCGGACAGGAAGCTGACGGACAGGATTTAAGGAACACATCATGTGATTCCTCCGCTGTAGGCTCGCTCTGATTGGTCAGTGTGTGCTGTAGAAGGCGTCAGTGGGTTGGTGACAGAGACTTCCTCTGCCGGTAGAACTTTAAATCTAAAGTTCAGTGTGTGATTATTCACAGATCTGTGATTTAAATAAACAAACTCAGCAGCTGTGATAAAACGACTGTTTGTTTAGTCATTCATTATGTGTTTGTTTCCTCTTCTCTCTCCTCACCCCCTCACCCCTCTTCTCCCCCCTCTCCTCTCTCGCAGCCTGTCAGTGTCACACCAATGGCTCTGTAGATGAACTGTGTAACAAACAGACTGGAGCGTGTCGCTGTAAGGAGAACGTCGTTGGTCGACAGTGTGACGAGTGCATGGTACGTATGATCCACCGAGTCACTGAGTACTGTCCACTCACAGGATACTCACTATACATGTAGAAATGTGTACCATAAATCGTAGCCAAGTCATGGGTGGAAGTACAGAGACAGTGACCTATTGACCTTAATAAAGATGAGAATCTGACAAAAGCAAATGTTAGCCATTAGCCCTGCTAACTTAGATGGTAAAA
>NW_007587198.1:0-897 GCF_000523025.1 Cynoglossus semilaevis | reverse complement strand
TTTCCCATAAACTGCACTCAGTCACAGATTCTCCATGCAGTTGTTTGAAAATGCAGTTCTTGGTGACTGGTATGAGGTACTAAGTTTGGTTCCTGTGCACCAATGTTCTGACAAATAGAACCTTGCACAATAAGTCTGCATAAAAAACAAACATATTTGCAGTTTACATTCGTTTTGTAAAATATTTGTTGTTTCGATCAACCTCACAATGGCTCCTCTACTTTAACCTTTAACCTATATATATAACGGGCTACCTGTCAAGTACTTCCGAGCTAGTGACAAATTAGCTTCCTTTTCCCATACTGACATATTAGCATAAGCAAGATAATTGGTTGCAAAACTGGCCGTCGTTCCTAGAACTAGCCAGTTACTGGCTGGGTGATTGGTGCATCTCTAGTAGAGGGCGCAAAATGAATTTAAAACGGATTTTCTTATATCATGGGTACAACATGAAAAGACTGGACTTTGCTTCCACACTGCGTCACATCAAACACGCCCAAAAGAAAATGACCACAAAGGTGAAACAGAAGAAGCAACACAGAGCATTGGAAAAAAAGATCAGGAGAAAGAATCATTTCAAACCACAGCAGCACCACAGAGTCCTCTGGTTCAGTCGAAAACCCATTCTGTGTGTAGAAGGATGATTAGTCAGTGATTAGTTTACGGTTCGTCTTCGGGGGAAAGATGGTCATTACCATTATCATTGCTATAGTTCATCAGCATGCCACAAAAGACTGTCAAGAGCTTCTCATTTTCCGGCTCAGTATTTTGGTAGAGGGATTTAATGTGTTCAGCTACTATCTGAGCCCCTCCTGCCAGGTCAACTGCTCTCCTGCCCTCATCTGCAAAACAAAGAGGCCGGGACACAAATCAACCACAACACAAAGGGTTAAAAAA
>NW_007587197.1:0-897 GCF_000523025.1 Cynoglossus semilaevis | reverse complement strand
AAAAAAGGGGGCCATAAAGAATAAAGCGGGTTATAATTACAAGGCTCTGAGGTGGCGGCTGTGTCAAAGATCACATGTCTATTCAGTGTGGTCCCATATGTTTTAGCATACTGCACAAAGCTGTCCAATCCATGTTGGCCTGAGGCAGGCACAGAGCGGCGGACGTTCAGTCCTGTATTTAATTAGACAACTCAAATACCACTGCCCTGTGGCACGGCCTGGAGTGTGAGTGGGTTTTTACTGCTGTCTGCTAAATAAACACATCAGGTCCCAGAGGGCTGTGACCGTGAGAAGATGTCCGTCAGCGTCCAGATGTAAACGTGACAACGAGACAAAGGTAAAAAAACAAGGAAGTAAACAAACGATCGGTAAATGAAGCCAATGCCGTGGTTTCATTCTCATCACCACCAGGTGGAGTCTGCGATCCTCACACAGACTAAAAAGCTAAAGGTGGCCATGATAAAATAAAAAAATATAAAAAATGAACGTTTAAGCAAACCCGCGTCCCCCGGAAATCTTTCATCACGGCCAGTCTCCACAACAACTGCAGCCAGCCTGAAGAATGCTTGTAATCTCTGCTGGCAGGGAAGGATCCTGTGGCTGTGGAGTGGACAGTCCCATTGTTGCCCTAAAGCCTCAAAGGACAGGAGGGAGATAGGAAGGCAGGCAGGAGGCAGTGGGAAAGAATGGAAAAGAAAGGGAAAGGAACAGGGAGCAAAGAGAAGCTCTGGCAGCAGTTAAATAAAGTCCAGGAATGGATGGATTAGCTGTGATGATCTGACAGTGAGGAGCAGGAAGTGTCGTCTCCTAATCCTTCTGGGTTAATACTTATTCTCTGGTATCATCGGAAAACTGTAGCTGCATCAGTACCTGCTGAGGTTCTACTTTCTAAAAGAT
>NW_007587196.1:0-897 GCF_000523025.1 Cynoglossus semilaevis | reverse complement strand
TTTTAACTGGTCATTAAAACTTTCATAGATACGGTATTTCTGCAGAGCCATTTTCCAGTGAAGCCTGGCCAATATACTGACATGGCCGCAAAGATGGAACGCACTATTGCAGATAATGTTTTAATGAAGAAAAAAAAAAGTTTTACTTCCTCTGTTTATATTATAACCTTGTACGTTTCCACTTAAATCCTGTAATGTGTAGTTAGCACGGCCTGTGACATCGGGGAGCTACGTGTTAGCTAGCAAGAATTCCTCTGTAATAGAAAAAACTGCACTCTTTGTCTTTATTAGTCCACAGCTTGTCATAAAAAACCTTCACTGTAGACAGACAATGGATTTGAAATTCATAACTTCCTGTGCACGGACCCACTGTCTTCAGGGTAATGCATTGCAATTCTCTGTAGATGTTGCTAAGCTAAAGGACTAATCAACAACATACTGTATTCATAGATTACCATATGACATACCTCCACGAGCTACGAAAGTGGAATGACTACATCTTTGCCTCATTAAAATAAGTAGTGAGATCACAGAAAGAGAACAAACAGGATTCCCGTCATGACAATTACATTCATTACATTCCCACAAACCTAAGCTGCATTCTTAATTACTTACGTTTGGTCTGGAACTCATTTTCTTAGAACTCGGGGTTTACTTTCAATTTACTGTTGACATTAGGCCAAATGTGATGCAGTTCTGAAGAATTCAAGTAAAACCGCCGTCAACAGGGGACAAAATGAGGAGAGTGATGTCAGGCAGCAACGTCACATGACTGATAATATGGCGGCGATTCCTATGTTTCAAGGAAATAAAGTTGTGTAGTTGAGAGTACTCATGTACAGCTCATGTTTTTAAATGGAGAACTGCAGTAAAATGTACTACTTTTTTTTTTTTTTT
>NW_007587195.1:0-897 GCF_000523025.1 Cynoglossus semilaevis | reverse complement strand
TATAATAAACCCTGTGTACCGAACTTTCTCAGCACCGCAGTGAGGCTTTAGTAGTACTGAGTATCAACAAATGCCTCTTCTTTCGGTGCTAAATTTCAGTACACGGATGTGAATCATGTAATCAAGATCTGGCCATGCTGCAATTGGTTGTGATGTCACACATGATTGCGGCGTGCAGGGAAAAAATACATACGTTAGATGTTTTGTGGTTACGCCCACAGATGGGCCAGTTACCTCCGACACATCAGTGACTGTCGTGTATAGTATCATGATGTACATCTCTAGGGTTTATCTTGAATTTTTTTTATGTTGACAGCCTTTAATGTACAACAGATTATTTTTTGTTTTTCTACAAGAACTTTGTCTTCTGTACATTTACAGTTGTCTTCGAAGACTGCACAGACCGCAAGCTATTCCCCTTTGCCGTAAATGATTCTCGTTTAGCTGTCAGCAATGGCGGCGTTTTGTCAGTAAGTAAACGTCATCCCAGTTGATTTGAACATTAAGCCACATTCTCTATATCTTTTCTTGCCCAACTTGTTCTGGAAGGAATGGTTGGTTAGCATCATCAATTAGCTTATTTCATTTGGCCAAAGCTGTATCATTTAGACTATTTTTAAGCTTTTATCACCTCTTACAGATTAACACTTTTGTTTTTTACTCAACTGTCTAGGTTAAGAGGCCCATACATCTTCATGAAGGACACAAGCATCTTGTTGTTCACACCTGGACCTCGACTGGTCAGAAAATTGGCGTTTTAGTTAAGATATCACATCATACAGAAGAACACCGTGGGGAAAATCAGGAGCAAGAAAATAGTCCACCGGAAAATGATCAGCCTTCCACAGCTCAAGTTGAAGCTGACGTCAACACACAGGTACCTGCCTAACAACTGTT
>NW_007587194.1:0-897 GCF_000523025.1 Cynoglossus semilaevis | reverse complement strand
CAAGGTACAAAAATACCATCGTCCCCTTTGTCCCATCAAATCCACATCCAAATACATACACATACATGTTCATATAAACACATGCATTGACACAGATGCACATTGTTTCTCACACTCAAAACATGCTGATTCTAATTGATACAACTTTACCCCACAATCAGCCAATGTCGTGTGTTTTCCTCCGTCAGTTCAACGTCTGATTGCATTCGTGTACATGAACATGAAAAGGTGTTCGGTGTAAAAGCTTTGCCAAATCACCACGAGGTCGATCAGTGGGTCACAAATGAGTCCAAATTCTTTTTACGTAGCCCCGAACATTTGCAGAAAACATCGTCTTTCTATGGGAATTCAAAGCTCTTTCTCATAGTGTAGGTCTGTTTGTTTAGCCTCGGTTAGACATTGGAAACAGCAAGAGGTTTCAGATGCTCGGACCGTGGACCTGGTTTTCTAAGGTCACCCCAGGCCCCCTGTGGAGAAAGAAAAACTGTCACTAAATAAAACAGCACACAAACGGTATATAAGTCTGCTTTCTCCTTGTGATGAGATGATTCTCCTCCGAGCCCCTGCTGCCTTCACTCTATTGAAAAAATATCTACAACACAGCTGTGGTTGAGCTGGTATGCACAAGTTGAAGGTCATTGCCCCTGCGGTGGTTTTCCATCACATCCCAGCAGCAACTGAAGTTCAAGCTTAAATTAGTAACTGTTGAGAATAAAAATTGTGGAGGACAGATTGGATATGACTGGTCATTGATCAAATATCTATACATATTAAATAGACTCTATTTTACACACAGATTAAACATCAAAATAGAATAAAAAAACAAAATATTTCCAGAACTTGTTGACCTAAGTTAAAGTGAATGAGCCCAAAGTTTTTTTTAAAGCATTTTTTTTT
>NW_007587193.1:0-897 GCF_000523025.1 Cynoglossus semilaevis | reverse complement strand
AAAACACAACAAAATTATTTATAATTCATATGCCTATATGTACGTGTATGCGTGTAGGTTATTCCATGTGTGTATTGTTTAACTGTAAACTAAACCAATAAATAATTTATAACAGGATGTGAAGGCATGTTTTCATTTGATTACCCTGCCACAATTCTTTTTTTAAAGGCTGCCAGATGACCCTGGACTTTGATTGAATATTGATAGAACTTTATGATTGTGTTCCCCTGTAAAGGTTGTGGATGCATTGTCCAGACTCTGGGGATCTGTGCTCTGTCACATGAAACAACTCAGAATATAAATAAGAGCTGGAACAAGCTTCATAGCTTCAGATAGAAAGTGTGTTGGAGAACAAGACAGTGAGAAGTCGGGGCATGCTGTTGAATCATTTTTGTTTGTTTGTTTGTTTGGACTGGATAGAAAAAAAGCAGAGGTGTAATTCCTTTAAGTTCTTGTAAAAACCTGTCTCTGACCTAAAGCAGAAATGACTTATTTAAATAAAATGGTTTTATATATAACATTCTGACATCTTTTAAGAATGTTTTTCTGACAACCTATCACATAGTATACATGCACACGACCACATTCAAAGCTGTGCTGTTACTAACTGCAAGCCAGTTTTATAATTATGTTCCACAATTCCACTCTGTCCTTCTGATGAAAATCAGCTTCAAGACGAAAGCTGTATGCGAATCATGCCGTGTTTGTGTGTCTGTGAGCGTTTGAATATCCGTGTGTGAGACAGAGATAATCAGATGCCAACTGAGTCGTGAAAGTGATTGCTGTGGAGCACAAAGTAAGAGTATGAACAATCAAAGTAACACAGTACTTACCACCATCACAACTGTGAGCACACACATTTATACATACGATGGGTATGATGTAAATGATGCCAGT
>NW_007587192.1:0-897 GCF_000523025.1 Cynoglossus semilaevis | reverse complement strand
AGAGAGAGAGAGTCAGATTACAGCCCTAGTTTGATCAACAATTAAAACAGGGTCTGTAATATGACTGCTGTCCATTAATGCATGTGTTGGCGGCGGGTGTATCAGAGCTCGGGGGCCGCCGAAATATAATCCCGCTTCGGGCGCCACAATTGCTAGAGCCGGCTCTGCTAACCACAACTAGCCCTTCAGCTAATCCGGAACCTGCATGTTGTTGGAAAGTGGTGAGAGTGGTAAATATACATGTATTGAACAAAATATGTTCCCTCAAGTTGGTTAAAACATTTGCTTACGTGTACCTACACAGACACCCAGTGAGACAGTGCGTCTCTGTCTGTCTTTTTCCTCTTAGCCTCTGCCTCAGACTCACCCCATCAGCCCCGCGGACATCTTTATCCTGTGACGGTCATTCCTGTGCGGACCACTGCGTTCCTGCAGCGGGATTAGCTGCATCCCGTGCCTGGCTGCGGCAGCATGTGACCGGCTTATGATGCAGCTCCGACCCAGCCAGAGGAGAAGCAGCTATGAGAGAAAATCACTTCCTTTATTCTTCTTCCACGTAGTTCTCGCTCTTTCCACATTCCTGTTGTGTGTGAATGCTGGTCACGCTGTGGTACAGATGATTAGCCACCAATCAGTGATTTATTACTGGAATGAACCCAGGTGTTTCTTTCATTTATCACAACAGGTAACAAATATGGACCGTATGGTTTTCACAGAGAAAACATTGCGTTTTAAAAACGTACTTATTTTTTAAAACGAAGTAAAACGTAAACGCTGTTATATAAAGTTTTGGAACTTTATTTGCAATCGGAAAAAACAAGGCTATGCTAAAATAACGTTAGCAATTACACAGTATAACATTTAACAGTGTTCAAATGCTGCTTTGTTTGGGGGTTT
>NW_007587191.1:0-897 GCF_000523025.1 Cynoglossus semilaevis | reverse complement strand
GATGGATGGATGGATGGATGGATTGCTAGATTCCCTACCTGCTTGTGCATCTCGATGTTGAGTCCACACGACATCTCGTGATACTGAAAAACAAAACAAAAAAATCCATTGTACTTCACAGAGATATTGAAATGTATCCAGTAAAAGAACACGTTGGTGCTGCAACAATAACAAGTCAACTCTTAGTTGACTTGTTATTTGGGCCATAAAATGTAGATCAGAACTACAAAATTGTATCGATATAAGTACTCCATAATGTGCTAATGAATGTTTTCCCTTTTTATTATGAATATTATACATCATTTCGCGTCATAACTAAAACTTTAAAACTTTTCAAATAAATTACAAAACCCATACGACAAACACAGATAGAACTGCAGTTCGTGAGTCCAGTTCTGGGTGAAGTTGATGAGGTGGTGATGCTTGTCCTCAAACACAACGCGTAGATCTCTGCTGATAGATCGCTCATCATTGTGAAATGCATTGTTGTAGTGGTCATTTTAGACTTTCCATCCATCCATCCATCCATCCATTTTCATCTGCTTATCCGTTACCGGGTCGCGGGGACAGCAGTCTCCACCCAAATCACACTGCACCGTACCAACCCCCCCTGAACCTTCCTGCGGGTGGTGAGTCCACTGGAAGGTATTAACCGCCCTAACCGGGATTCGAACTTGTCCAGGAGGTGAACCCTGGGGTTCCACACCAATGACAGAGACATTGCCTCTGGGCCAAAGCGCCACTCATTTTAGACTTTACTATAAGGTAATTAAACACTTTTTAAACTCTTGTCGGCCACACAAAATCACCTCATGGGCCGCATTTGGTCCACAGGCCTTGGGTTTGACACATAAAAAAGAATTTTTTTTAAATTATATGTAAAAAAAAAAAAAAAAA
>NW_007587190.1:0-898 GCF_000523025.1 Cynoglossus semilaevis | reverse complement strand
ATGACTTTACTCCTCGCCACAAAAAGGCTTTCATTTTTATTCCACATCATTACAAACTCCAAACTCCAGAAATGTTGGTGTTCATCCTAAATATGCAGTATGAACTGAAATCTGCAATCCCTCGAGCGTACAGTTCACTTGAACTATTATTTAACTGACAGTTTTAGTGTCCAGCTGGTTTAATTCTACTTGTTAAAACCGAGGTCGTCTGAGTAACATTTTAGGATGTTCTTTGGTTAGCAGTTCAACAAGAATATTGTTAAAAAAAATTCTCACCGCAAGATATCTTAACAATTTCAGACCTGTCATCCTCTACAGTTCATAGAAAACACAGAAGTCAGGAGAAAACTCTCTGTATGTACACTGAAACTTGTGGTCAGATGAGTAAAGTCCTGTCCATCTAATATTTCACAGTGTCTGGTGCATGATGAAGGGACGAAGGAATAATAAAACTGTGCAATTGCATCATCATTATACCCTTTCAGCTACATCTTTGTAGCTGGAAGGGTGTAATACATTGCTTCTATAGATTTAGTGATAATTTAGAGGCCTCCAGTCTCCACAGCCATATTTTATCATAGAATCATTAAAATTATTGTCATACATAAATGCCTTGTATGTGCTTCTCACATTCCCTCTCATTCCATGTCTGGGATCCATTGAAATCCTATCATATCTCACCAGTGTGGTGGTTTTTATGAGGCTTTAGCTTGTCTCGGCAGACGCTCTTGGTGTTGTCATAAGGTTCATCCGACTCCCTCATATGAAAGCAATAAGCTTGATGTCCAGGAAGTTCCTCAGTAGACAATGTCACATCTCCTGGGGTTTGTTTTCTGTGCACAAGTATTAAGCTTTTCTGGAACACAAACTATCTGAGAGGCTGGTGGGATTTTTTTTT
>NW_007587189.1:0-898 GCF_000523025.1 Cynoglossus semilaevis | reverse complement strand
ACTAATCCAGCGCACTTGACATCTTATTAGGTTGTAGTGACACCCTTGATTTAACTATACACTGTACGTCACCCTCAGAGAAAAGACCATTTCCAGGTAACTTACCAGGATTTTGGTGGTGTAGGCGCTGTTGATGGCGATGGAATTAATCATTAGCTCCAATGTCCTGGGAGGCAGGGCTCCGGGATCTGGGATTTCTTTGTAGTGCATGTCTCCCACGTAAAGCTGCACCGCTGTCATGCGGTTGGTCGTCAGCGTGCCTGTCTTGTCAGAGCAGATAGCGGTGGCGTTGCCCATCGTTTCGCACGCATCCAGGTGACGCACCAGGTTGTTGTCTTTCATCATTTTCTGTTGGATACAGCATGAAGATTGGAGGAGAAATGGCTTCCCTTTGTATTACATCCACTACGTTCCTGCATGTAACACTGTATTTCTCAGACTTTAAGTCGAGCTTTTTTCTAGTAGTTTTGGTCTAATAATCAGGATAGACTTTCGGCAACAACTTAACTGCTTGGAATTCATATATGCACCCGCTGAGTACAAACTGTTCGACCGTGTGTGAAGTGTGCCATTGCTCACCTTGACAGAATACGCCAGTGAAATGGTGACAGCCAGTGGCAGCCCCTCTGGCACGGCAACCACCAAGACAGTCACACCGATGATGAAGAACTTGACAAAGAACTGGACGTAAACGGGGGTGCACTCAGGCAGCCAGGCTCGCTTCTGCATCACAAAGGTGTCGATGGCAAAATACAGGACCAGGACGATGACAGTAATGGCTGACATGAGCAGACCTGAAAGAAGGACGGAGGAGCCTCTGAGAAAGGACGAAGGGCCGTTTGATTGATTTGTCCATGTGGAAAAAAGAAATCTGACAGCCGCAAATCTAACACTCGGG
>NW_007587188.1:0-898 GCF_000523025.1 Cynoglossus semilaevis | reverse complement strand
CCAGGACCAAGCTCGTAACTCGAGATTCTCGTATCTTGAATAATTTTTTCCCATATGAATTAACAGAAAAAAAAATGTATCCATTCCAGTCTTCCAAAAAACTCCCTTATTAGTGCTAATAACAATGGAAAAAACATGGTTTTAATTGCTATAGAGACACACATACAAACAAAATTATAGTATATAAGGATTCCTGTGATATAAAATAAAATGTGGTTTAAAGTTAAGTTCTTACCTTTGAGACAGACGATACAGTAGCGGCTAATGGCAGTATGTACGGAGGATGAGGAGGAGGGGAGGGGGAGAGTTGGCCCGTACGTAGACTAAGAACTAATCCTGCTAACCCGCTCTTTGTTCTAGCTTTATTGACAGTTGGAGGTTGAGTTGCATCACTTCTTAACAGGTCTGGGTTTGGTTTTTTTTATCATAAATAGCAATACCTTTACTTTCACACTTGCAGTAGGAAACAGCACCAAATTATATATTTGTAAGAATAAAATACATGTGCCATTACTGTCAGAATCCCACTTGTAGTATAATAACAAATAACACAAAAGACAGTTCAGATAGGAGGTTTATGGAGTTGTGTTATCCCAATTATCACTGCCTGCTAACCTTCCCGGTGGACAGCATGTTGCCTGGTGCTGCTGTCAGGATACATTTTTAAGAACATGACGTTCTTCTCAACAACTACAATAGCTGTCATTTTGCAACAATATTTTCAACTTTACTAAAATGACATTCCCACTGTGTCCTGGCTGTTCGCATGACTCCAACCTAGCACTTTAACTGGTCACGGCTCACAAATGAAAAATTTGATTATTTTCTCTCCTCTTTAATTTTGACGCGTTGTGCATCTCACACTGACATTTTATTTTGTAGAACAGAAAACAGGGAC
>NW_007587187.1:0-898 GCF_000523025.1 Cynoglossus semilaevis | reverse complement strand
AGGGGCGTTAAGCCCCCGACAACATCCTCCAAGCTCCTAGGTTCATTCGGATACTCAAACCCCTCCACCACGTTAAGGTTGTGATTCAAGGAGGGGGGGCTAATGTCATTACATTGAAAATAATTTATTGTCTTACCTGTTATTTTTTCATGACCACGTATGTCCTTCTTGTCTTGACCGGGGAGCAGTGTGTGGGGACGGTGCCATGCTCAGAGCACCTACTTGGCAGGTGGTGGTTTTCCCCCCCCCCCCCCCCTTTTTGAATGTTGCATCGGCAAAACTAAATATTAATCAGGTGCTCATTAAATATATTTGAGTCACCGTAGAAAGCCAGGGTGTATAATAAATGTGTTTGCAAACAAATATTGGCGACATTCAAAGAGACAATACCGAACGCTGTTAAAATATATCCATTTTGTATTAATCACCATATTGTATAACCATGTTCAGCCAGCTGTGGACACTGCACCCTGCCACTGAATCACATTGAGTTTCGAAAACAATTCCTAATCTGGTAACAGAGATAAGCTCACTGAGGGAGCAGCCTGAGAAAGGAGAGTATGAGGCACTGAACACAGTAAGGGCATTCATTCGTCCTTCTGCTTCGTCTACATCACACATGCAACTGCTTGTGAGTATTGACATCTAGAGAGGAAGACACGATCTGTTTGTCAATTAAACCAGACCTCTGTTTGTCAATGAAACCAGAGATCTCTGTAAGTGCACTGTTGTTGGAAGAATTTAATTTATTATCATTGCTTCATGCTGTACTGTTGCTTTAAGAAACTTTAAGAAACTGAAACGGTGTAAACGTACAACTGCTGATCAGCTGAAGTAGATCACAAAAAAGTTTTTTTGCGAAGCGTAACATAAAAATTAAAAAATTAAAAATTGAATA
>NW_007587186.1:0-898 GCF_000523025.1 Cynoglossus semilaevis | reverse complement strand
CTCCACATACACAAACACACCAGAGCATTCATGATAACTCTTGACTAAAGGATTCCTGCCAACAGGCAGACAGATCAAAATGGGCAGAAAGCCTGGTGTGGCAGGGCATAAATTACACAGGATGTACACTCATGCACACGCTCAAACAAAGGAACACGCCGACGATACTCCAAATGAAATCAGATTAAAAGCCGGCGTTGTCTCGCAGAGCCGCGGACGCACAGCTGAAACCGTTCAAGTGAACGCACTGCACCAACCACCGGCTTGAAGAGCGATCCACTGCAGCCGAACCAGGGCGGCGGAGTTGTGCTTTTGTTGCATCGATCGTATCATCAGCGGGAAGAATTTGCATTGGCTTTGTTATAATCGTTCGTGCAGAGAAAGATGGAGATGACCAAGAAACTGTACGTCAGACGAGAATGGCCCTATGCTGAACTGAATGGTCTCACGCGCGCACAAAAAAAAAAAGACACACAATGTGCGAATACACACGTGCACAATGGCAATGTCCAATCAACCTACTTAGCTGATTAGACCCCAGAGGTGATTGATAGGCAGTTCAGCGATGTACGGCAGCTACTTCAGTTCTACATGATCACTCCCAAACACTCACACACACACACATATAAACACATACTGTATTTTCAGACAACCTGACTCAGGACATATTGCAAAAACTGACTTCTAAGCAAACCGAGTGTTGTACCAAACATTTATACAAACTGCATCTCACCTTGTTGCTGTCCTATCACGGACCTGCAGAGGTCTGCTCTGATTTTCCAAAATAATTACAAATCCTTTTACTTCTTGTCTGTGTTTGTGTGTGTGTGTATAAAATCCAAACATGTTCAGAGAAAGCCAAAAATAAAAATAGACCTCTGTCACTTCACCCCTAAAA
>NW_007587185.1:0-898 GCF_000523025.1 Cynoglossus semilaevis | reverse complement strand
CGTCTTTAAACTTTTTCTCCTCTCTCCTCATTTAAAAAAATTAAATAAATAAAAATCAGTTCAATTTAAATAAATCTACACTGACGTAACAACGACACCGATGTTTCCCCGGGAGCGGAGGTCAAAGGTCAACGTCCATGTCTGTCCAGGTTTGGGTTTCATCCTGATGAATAGTTGAAAAGTTAAAAAGCGTGACGTTATATTTACGTCCGTGTGACGTCAGACGTCAACAACATCACAGATTTCTACGGGTTGCGTAGAAATAGCACCACACGTAGGACACTCGGTGAACTGCCATTCAAGGATGTGGACGTAACGACTGCGTTACAGACGACGCAGCGCTCAGTCAGAACTCAGTTTAAGTTAAGAATTTTTTTTTTTTTAAAAAGTAAAGTTTTATCGAACTTATAGAACTTGTTTCAGAGTGGATGAAATAAAGCATTGGTTCTCAAACTGTGGTGCGTGTACCATTAGTGGTACTCGGGCTGCCTTTACTGGCACAGATCAAGAGGTCACTCTGTAGTCGCGTTGCTCTTAAGCGGTGGTTTCTCAAACTATGGTACACGTTCCACTGGTAGTCCTTGGGCTCCCTCTACTGACACATGAGGAAACGTGATTCTCGTCAGGGTCAGTCGTCAATCACAGTCAAACTTTTCTCCAAATATTTTTTCTCTGCTGGCAATGATACAAATACTTCTGAGGAAATACATCTGAAAAAATATATCCAAAGAAATACATCTGAGGAAATACATCTGAGGAAATACATCTGAAGAAATATAGCTGAAGAAATATATCTGAGGAAATACATCTGAGGAAATATATCTGAGGAAACACATCTGAGGAAATACATCTGAGGAAATATATCTGAGATAATACATCTGAGGAAATACATCTGAAG
>NW_007587184.1:0-899 GCF_000523025.1 Cynoglossus semilaevis | reverse complement strand
GAAGGTATCTTCTGTTCTGGTGTAGAATTACACGAGGATTAAACCCTGTTAAAGATCAACCTCAATTGGCTTCTTGCATTAATAATGGTCCAGCAATGATGCAGTAAGTTCAATCAAAAACCTGTAGTGTGACTCAGGAGATGTGACTCATTTAAAAGCAAAAACAACTTGTGCCTTGATAGATTTATTTCTGTAATAAAACCAAACTGTGCTCCAACAAAGATCAAGTTAAACATTTTGCAAACGTCTAGCTCCTATAGACTTTGTTTCCTATTCTTTTTCTTGTCTCCATGACAGGAATTTCTTTTTCAGAGCTTGGAGAATCTTCTCATCCCAGAGGCCATAAATGAGTGGATTCAAACACTTTGGAGAAAGATAAAACAGAATGTAATTTGAAACTCTGACATCAATAAACAGTGTAATACTGATATGAAGAACGGCAGTGTCTATGAAAGGGCACCACAGCTGGACTAGACAGAGGAGCAGGTGAAAACCATGCAGTGACACTCTTCTAAGTGCTTTCTTCTCTGACTTTTTATCTTCTCTTGAAGCAGCTCTGGCTGCCTTCATGATTTTAATGAAGGAGAAACAGATGGTGGCAGCCATTGCAAGAAAATACACCTGATATAAAACCAACTTAACATTATCCTGCCATTTGAGAAAGACAAACATGTCCATGGAGCAGACTCTTTGAATGGAGTAGTATATGGGAGGAGCTGAGATGAAGAAAACACTGAGAATTACTGTGACGGGCAACAGGCTCAGGCCGTGGATGATGAGGATGCAGTGCAGGGTCCTGCGGGTGGTGCAGAGCTCTCCATGACGCAGTGGCAAGCAAATGGCCACATAGCACTCTAAGGTCATTGCTGTCAGAGTCAAGGGCGTAACAAAAGTGTAAA
>NW_007587183.1:0-899 GCF_000523025.1 Cynoglossus semilaevis | reverse complement strand
TACGTTCAGTAGAACTCCACTGTCAGAAGTTTATTGCTAATTGTTGTGATAAACAATGTAACACATTGTATTTGACAAGCCTCAATAAATGCTGAGAAGATAATGATTACAGTTATGGTCAATTGATTTTATTTATTTATTTTATTAGACTTAGACGACTTAAAGCAATGGGTTTAGGTTGGTAAATAAATAAACAGTTTATTTTGTATCTGTTTATAAAATCACATTTTACAGTTAGTGCAACAAACTGCAAGCGTTAAATGAAGAGGTTTAACTACACGTACAGTGACTGCTTAACTTTAGTTGAAGTTATTCAAGATGTTATCTTTTCTGCATGTTTCTCACCAAATTAATGCATTTTGAGAAATTCTTTAGAAAAACTTTTTTTTTAATTATACATGTCACGTTGGTCAGTTGAAAAATGAATGAAAAAGTATCATGAAAATGTTAGGAAAATGATTTTTTTTTGCAAAATCCTGAAATTGCTTGTCTTGTTGGTCAGATGAAAAAATATGAAAATTTCTTTTTGGAAAATGTCCTATTTTCTGCACGTTCCTCATCAAAACTATTATGAGGATTTTTTTTGAAAAACGTTTGAAATTTCTTTTCAAAGAATTTCATAATTTTTCAACATCTGACCAAAATGTTTTTCCCAAAAATGTTTTTTCTAAAAAGTTTTCAAAAAAAAAAATTCAAATTTTTTTCCCGAAACACTATATTTTGATGAGAAACATACAGAAAAGATAAAGTCTTGAAAAATACGTTTTTAAAGATTAATCAACAGATTATCCAAACATCTTAGCAAATTTCTTTTTCTTAGAATATTCAAATAAATTTAATTACAAAGAATTACAAATTTCACGATTTTTGGGTGATTTTGGGTGTTTTGGGTGATTTTT
>NW_007587182.1:0-899 GCF_000523025.1 Cynoglossus semilaevis | reverse complement strand
TTCATGTACAGGAAATATTTTATAAAAATGTTGACACTTCTGGCTGACAAACAAATTACATCACTGCCACCTGCTGGGCTGTAGTGTCTTAGCACCAGTGTTACCGATGCTCCAAAAATGTAATAATTAATCAAATTTAAGTGACACCCTGCACGCGACACGTGGTTGGTACCTCAGTGAAGGGTTTAGTGATGTTGGCCTCCATCTGCCAGTCCACCGTCCTCCACACCTTCAGACTGTGGTCGTCTGCCTGGGAGGCGATGTATTTACCCACTGGGTCCCACGTGAGACCCTTGACCAGCCCAGTGTGGCCACGCAAACATGTCACCATTTCTGCAGAAAAATATATATATATACAGTATAAATTACCAATATGGTTGACGTGATTCCTATCAACGGAGCAGTACAGTAATCATCAAAGGGGCGGCCCGCAGGCCAAATTTGGCCCACGAAACCGTCCGAACCCGGCCTGCCATCAGTTACTGACCTGGAAACTTCCGTGCGTTCCAGATGACGATAGTGTTGTCGACGCTGCAGGAGGCGAGCCACATGTCGTGAGGAGACCAAGCCACGTCCATCACATCTAAACACACACATACACGTTTAATGACAACCTGTGAGTTACACATTTACATGTTGTCAGTGTTTACAGTATGTTTTGTGATGACAAAATTATACGTAGTCAGCTAAAAAAACAAAACAAAAAAAAACACTCAACTAGCCTGACCTTAGGTGCGTTAGCCCGTGTTAGAAAATGCTACTTATTATCTTTTCTCCATTTCCTCGACGACCTTGACAATCGCGTGCACATACTCCCTCGCAGATGGCGATGGTACTGAGGTCAACTCGCTACAAAAATTTGCGTTCGGGTCGCTCTCTGTAAGACCTGCGCCCCGGAG
>NW_007587181.1:0-900 GCF_000523025.1 Cynoglossus semilaevis | reverse complement strand
CAGAAACATCAAGCATCAAACCAACCTGAAAAGATGAAAATAACACAAGGGTTCAATTCCACCTACTCCCCAATCCTAGGGTACAGTTACATCAGGAACTGCATCTGATGTAAAAACTGAAATACTACACACAAAAAAACCAAACAAATCACTATTCAGAGTACGACTGAGGTGAACCCTTTAGAGGTTTAGAGACAAACTGAAAGAGCTTTTCTTTTTCTCCACCGTCAGTGGACATCACAGCTGTGGTCTCTGTTTCTTTGGGTGAACGCTGCTGATGCAAACCTCCCTTTGTTCATAACTCAGTCTGGGGCTGAGGTGAATTCAGACGTGGTACCTGTGTACGTTACCTCAGCTACACAAGAATCCAAATAACTGAAAACAACACGAGCGCCTCAGTCAGAAGGAGGAGAGTTTGAGCTGAGCGTCGATGGTCAAGGAGACTATTTTTACTTGTTTTCCCCCAACGGTGATGGGTTCTGACAGCTCGCTTTTATAAATAATTCAGTTTTAAGAAAGCCGTGTATATGAAAGCCTTTTTGAGTCGTTCACCTCTGACTCCGAGGGCAAACCTTTGTAGAAGGTCCTGCGAACCAGGACCAGGTGGGTTTTGTTTTATTCATGGAGGAACAAACAGGTTAGAACAACGCAGCCCAATAATGGGTTTACAGACAAGAATACTTTGGCAAGAAGGGCATGAAGAACAGAGTGAGGTGTGTTAAATATTTAGTCTGTAATAAAATGGTAAGGACAGTGATGAACGGTTGGCACGCTCTCTTACGAGGACAGATCCTAGAGCGCCACCTGTTGCCTGTTTCATTACGAGGGTGGTCAATAATTTTAATTTTTGAGTATAAAACAAAACAAAACAAAAAGTAAAACAGCCCAATACTTGACAAC
>NW_007587180.1:0-900 GCF_000523025.1 Cynoglossus semilaevis | reverse complement strand
AGACTGGCTTACCACTGCTGTCACTTGAATGGATTCTGATTCCTTTTATACATATTTTTAATAGCCTAGCAACAGGGTTGAGCTGAGCTTTACTTTAAACCTAACTGACATTTTCATTAATCTTAGGAAATAAAATTACATGCATTTGCAATGTGGCAGAAATAATAATATTATAATTAATATAATATAATATTATATTGAAGTTGCACCCCTCTTAGAACAGCTCTGTGCCCACCTGAGGGTGCCTGCC
Source organism: Cynoglossus semilaevis (assembly GCF_000523025.1). Taxonomy (NCBI): domain Eukaryota; kingdom Metazoa; phylum Chordata; class Actinopteri; order Pleuronectiformes; family Cynoglossidae; genus Cynoglossus; species Cynoglossus semilaevis. The sequence continues at coordinate 650 of NW_007587180.1, read as the reverse complement.
CTACTTCTAGTTACCAGAGCACTGATGTAATTGTGTACGTTTCTTTTATAAAAATCAATCAATTAATTCAATCAATTTTTATTTATAGAGTGTGTTTCAAGCACAAAGCAAACTCAATGTGCTTTACAGTGGTTCGAACAGTATATAACAGTATAACAGTATATATTAAAAAAAGTAACCCAACCTGCCCTTATAGGCCCTCGCATCAACTCCCAAGAAAAACCCTTAACAGGACAAAAAAAGGAAGAAACCTCAGGGTGAGAGACAGAGGAGGGGATCCTCACCCAGGACGGGCAGGCGGGCAGTAGCAAAAACAATCTACAAATATTATTTACAGTTCCAGTTTTCAGTTACAGACAGTCAGCAGGTGGAGGCAGGAGTATGGAGGGGGTCCTGGATCCAGTACAGCGTCTATGGGGTCTAGGTAGGGAGGAAGCACAGAGACTCCGAGGACCAGAGGGTCCCCGGGAAAACATGTTAGTCCAGTGCATTTGGTGTGGGTAATTATAACAAATAGAAACAAAAAATATAACATTTGTAGGGTTATGGCTGGGGATAGGGGGTTTAATCAAATGTAGTTGTAAAAAGAAAGGGTTTTAACCTATTTTTAAACATGGTCATTGAGTGGGCGCTTTGGCCCAGAGGCAATG
>NW_007587179.1:0-900 GCF_000523025.1 Cynoglossus semilaevis | reverse complement strand
TTTAGCTCAACAAAACCGCGAATATATTTATAAATAATAACTTTAAAGACAATATACACAAGCACCGCTACAACTGACAGAAATATATTTATAGCTAACTAATTGACAACCACTTAGCGTGAGTTTGGAGCTATCGTTCGTAATGCTAGGCTATTCCGCTTAGCATTACAAACTGCATTTCAAGTTAAATAAGTCAGTACAGTTTTTAATATAAGAATAAAAATAGTTAGCTAACGTCATTTTTGATTTTTTTTTTTTTGCCAGTTGTTTGTAATCTTTGGGCAATTTTGTTTTCTAAAAAATCTAATGTATTTTTATCCAAAGCGCTTTAAATTTTGAGTCAGTCAATCAACAATCAAGCTACAGTAAACATACAAATTACATAAATTATAATAAATAATAATAAATAGTAAAAGTACCGTTGTAGTCATAGTAGGACATAGAATAAAAAAAATTAGAAATATATTGATAGCTAACTAATTGACAACCACTTGGCGTGAGTTTGGCGCTATCGATCGTAATGCTAGGCTATTCCGCTTAGCATTACGAGCTGCATTCCGAGTTAAATAAGTCAATAAAATACAAATATATAGCTTATAGCGTAATTAAGTTATACTATTACCTTCTGTGTCATTTTCAAAAGTCTCCTGTTGAATTTAAACCAAGTTTTTTGAAAAAAAAAATTAAATCGTTCACGTCCTGTAAGCATCTGCGCAAAAACAAAAACACTTTTAGTTGAAAGTTTATGAACAGTCCGTTGTTACGTGGCCTTTAAAAGTGTTTCCCTTCTCATTTGTTGTCGAGCTGGAAACCTCTGCCCTGAAAATATAAATTTGTTGTAACTCTGGAGAAATCGGGAGGAGGGAGAGAGAAAAAAAATCAATCATGTGTTTGAATGTA
>NW_007587178.1:0-900 GCF_000523025.1 Cynoglossus semilaevis | reverse complement strand
AAAAAATATCAAAAGTCAAGGTAAATGCAATAAATCTAATAATATAATCAACTATAATTTATCGCATCATGACTTGTTTACTTGCTGATCACCACAGCAATGCCAGGAAACAACACAAATCTGCTGTGATGTCTAACATCAGCTGTTTGTTCCTTTATTAAAACAAATAAAACGACAACAGTAATATATTGTGCATGTGGATATGTATTTTAGGCCTAACATAATCATGTTACTTCACAACAGGCATGTTTTTGACATCGGTAATGCCAAACACATTTCACGTCGAAGTACATGTCATTACACTCTTAATCCAATAGAGAGCGTCAGAGCACTATTCACTGTAAGAGCGTGCATTTGACGCATGGCGAGTTAGTACTCACATTGTTAGGTGTGCTAATTAAAGTTATTTAACATGTGACCACAATGATTATAGCAGACAACAGGTTATTAACTTAGGGTTTGGTCCCCATTAGTACAAAGGGACGTATAAACATGTTCTGGTCCTTAGGTAACAAAACAGGTACACAGACACACCTGCCCACCTTATAAACACAGTTCACACAAACAAATAAGTGCCTAATTACTGATTGACTTCATCATCCCTGGTCGCAGCTGCAAGGAAGAGCCCTGCCCAAGAACACACTGGTATTATGATTAGTATTAACTATCTAGTTAGAAAAGTAAGTCATTTTACCAACACACTGCTGTACATCCATATTAGGTGCATGTTAAATGGATTCTTGTGGTATTTTTGCACAGAAGACACAAAACGAACAACAACTATTTGACCTTTTTTGCGATTATTGTGACTTTTAAAATATGAGTTCCCGGAAAAACAAGTATGGGAAACACTGCTCTACACAATTGGATTTGAAGTTAAAAACTGTCATATGAGGAAAA
>NW_007587177.1:0-901 GCF_000523025.1 Cynoglossus semilaevis | reverse complement strand
ATTAATATTACAGTGTAAGTTTTAAAGTTTTAAAGCAAATTTAAAGCTGTTGAGTTGTAGCGTGGCAAGCTATTAGCAATTAGCAACAAGTTAGCTTGTTGACAAGACCAGCAGCTGTATTGGTACCCAGAACTGCCTCCAGCGCCCCCTAGTGTTCTACTTATCCAACACAAAAATGTTATATTCACATGCACACCAAGTGTAACACAAGTGTTTATTTTGAAAAACATACAAGTATGCAAAAACAGATGTCATAAAACATACTGTTAGTAACGTCTCAATCTATTTTGTCTTTATTTTATTCTTTACAAAATCTCCATTTCAATATGACACCCATAGAATTTTACAGCTCAGAAATACGACAGTATCAGAAAGGTACACGTAGCATCGGAGGCTAAATACTGTAGACATCCCAGTTCTTTAATTGCCTTTGGCAAATTAGATACAAATGAAAGTGTTCAAACATCTTCCAAGCACATTTCACCGAACAAAATTTAGAGAAGGTTTGATAAGGAAAGATAGATAGATAGATAGTTAGATAGATATGGCTCTTTCACACGTTATCACTTAAAACAAAAAGCAAAAACATGATACAGTTTTATTTAATTTTCCATTATTATTAAATCCTTTTGAAATGTGTTATTGACAGAAAAAAACAGAAAAAAATATTATATATTTTAAATAATATATACTTTAAACCAAAGCAAGCCTACATGCTTCTCTATATGCATACAACGTATTATTAGCACACACACGGCATATAGGTATAGCTCTTTACGATGCCGACATGCTAAACTTCCTGTCACATCAAATACCTCTGTACACAAGCAAGTCGTGTTAGCCCAGCTCGTTTTGTGCGAGGTCGAAGACATGGTGCGTAGCTGTAGTGTTTTTCTCCGGC
>NW_007587176.1:0-901 GCF_000523025.1 Cynoglossus semilaevis | reverse complement strand
CCCCCGCCCCTCTTCCTCCTCCCCCTCTGCAGTGACCAGTCCTGTCTGACCTCAGGCTATGTTTCGACCAGCCTCTCCTCCAACACCTCAGCTGGATGATAGATTGAGGGGGCAAAGAAGGAGAGGAGGGGAGGCAGGTGGTAAATTTAGAATCTTGGACCTATCAGAACCTTGGTCTGTGCTGCTCTGTGTTATTTTAAAAAAGAGTTCAAATAACAGCGATTGAAACACAAGGAGAAGGGGTTCAGTTCCATTCTGTTGTCTTTTGTTCAGCTCTCAGTCATGAACTACTTACACATCGACCATGGAGGGGAGCTGTTGGCTCTTCAAAGAGTGACTACCTCATATTTGGTTATTTTAGTTACTGCTTCCTTGACGTGAAAAACATGATTTTTTTAAACCACTTTTTTTATTGTTAATATCTAAACACGCACTAAAACATATAATAAAGCTCTCTGTTGATTTAATGTTAAATTCCTTCCATTTATTGAAGATGAATTCCTGGCGTTAATAGTTAACTTGTCCAAAAGAAACCTGCAATATAAATCATTTAATTTTTTTTAAAATTTAATTCACCTAAAAGTTGGAGTCAACACCTCAAAATAAGCCTCTTTTTTAAGATATGCATGGTTGTATTGACATACCAAACCATGACTTACAAATGGCTGTCCTCTGACGATGTTACAATATATACAGTACAACACGTAAATTCACCAGTAGATGTAGCTAAATCTCACATACGGGTTTAAGCTATTATATTGATTTTCTACCAAACCATGAATGCTTTTCTTAAGAAGCTGCCACAGCTGACTGGATGAAGGCAGGAGTGTCAGGGTTCACATGTGCACACAAGGGCAAGTACATACTCACCCAGTTTGGCACGTACTGTAATGACCTCACC
>NW_007587175.1:0-902 GCF_000523025.1 Cynoglossus semilaevis | reverse complement strand
ATATTTGTGTGAAAATTGAACTACATTTTTAGCCTTGCTTTTCCTGTATAGGCAAGTGGCTATAATTATACAAATAATTACACAATTAGAGGCCTAGTTGACAATGTTTTTCAAAATCTGTAACACTTATGTTACAGGTTTTAAAAAACATTGTTGATGTTTTATTTCACTTTTTATTGTTTATTTTTGCAGGTGAATATCTCCAGGGCTGGTTGTAGTGTCTCCAAAGTGTGTTTCAGTGAGCCTGCAAACTGTGACCCCACAGTCAGTACTGACTGTTTTTTTATGTCAGCCATGATGTTGTCTGATAGTAATACAACAATCCACTATGAGATGACAGGCCCTTCGAACGGATACATTTCGTTTGGATTCTCTCATGATGAGATAATGGTATTTTGTAAAATCTTGAAATGAGTGTTTTCTATGCATTCTTTCATTGTCCTTTTTTGTAACAATTTAATCTAGATTTGTCTTAACATGCAAACCAAAACCAACTCCATGCTTTGGCCAGTGACTTTATTTCAGAAATACATATTTACAGGTCAATGTCACAGTCCACATAGTTTTAGTAAAAGTAAACTAAAAAAAATCCTTAAACTGCACTCATACATACTATAATTATAATTTTGTTCGCACAACCAGAATTCAAATCCAGAATTAAGAGTTCCAACTACTGTGCCTCACACACCTGATCAGTTGGACCTGAGTTGTGGCACCTGCATCAATTGCAGCATCAACAGTGATGTCTGACTGCTTAAGCCAGGGGTTTCCAAACTTTCTGTGCTGGTCCCCCCTTTGGTTATTAAGAACATTTTCACATCCCTACCCCAAGAAGGGTTTTGTAATTGTTTTCATGCACTTTAAAAGTCCGTTTCATGATAGCATTGCCAACTTTGGTCAGT
>NW_007587174.1:0-902 GCF_000523025.1 Cynoglossus semilaevis | reverse complement strand
TGCCCTCCAAGTTCACCAAGCAGAATTTGTTATGCAGTAAAACTTTAAACAACGAATCTGTCTCTGTCTTTCAATGGCTTTGAATATTGACGACGGACATTGGACGGGTATGTCCAGGAGGAGACGTTCTCACCCTGTCCCTTAAATAAGAGGTGTGGAAAGAGAGAGAACTACAGGCTTTGATTAATGTCCGCTGGAGGGGGGAGGGTGAGACAACAATTCCGGAGGACGGTGACAGACTTCCTTCGACACCGTTTTTGCAGATGATGGTGTGATGTTTGATGGATCTTCAATCCTATTCTGTCTCAAACTGATTTTTTGTTTATCAGGGGAATGATAATATTCCGGTTAGGCTTAACTTTTAGCAAATTATTGAAGAAAGATATTCAAGCCTTAAACAACTTTCTGCTTTGGTCTCATTCTTGGCCATTCGTGTATTTTAACAGTGTCACCGCTGAAAAAAAACCAGTGAGTTCTGTGAAGGTTGGTTGCTAGTAGGGAAGTAGAACTGTCCATGGTGCTGAATGGATGACAGTCACCCACACTGTGCATTGTTGACAACAGCATTTCTAGTGGAGATTCACCTATCAGGCCTCATTACACTTTTGTTTTAGCTGGAAGCTAACATTTAGCTTAAGTGTTAAGTGTTAGATTGTTGAACATGAAGAGTGAAAGAAAATATGTCAAAGAAATTAGACTAACCTGTAAATGTCATGCTCCAGGTCTAGCTTTTAGCCATCTGAGCTAAGTGTACGCTAAAGTTTCACCAATGGCTAGTGTTTAGGTCGTTGTTTAAAATGTTATTTTAGCTACAGCAGGATTTTCTTTTTGGCCAAGTGTCCTTCTGCCTTATCTCTGTACTTCACTAGCTTTAAGACATTTTACCGCTTAATTGTTGGAAT
>NW_007587173.1:0-902 GCF_000523025.1 Cynoglossus semilaevis | reverse complement strand
TCCTCCACCTTCACTCCTCTGGTTGTTGGTGCAACTCCAGCAGCCGGTCAACCACTTTGTCCCCTCGTTGCCCTCGTACAACTTCTCAAATGTTGCTGTATTTTTTTGGGCTCCTAATATGGAGAGCAGTGTTCAGACTGTACTCTCAGTACTGCGTGGCCTTCTTCAAATACTTCTGCTCTTCACTAATGAGTCCCTGGAGGACATTTCCACCCCACGGTCGGTCTTCTCAGGCTCCACTACAACCAGTGCGGCTTCAAAGAGTTTGTGGGTGAGAGCGTTACAATAACTGGGGACCGGCGCTGTACCTGACTGCGCCTGCTTCGAGGACGTGTGCGAAAACTGCAGTTTATTAATGGAACCCATGTGAACACGGGAGTCGGTGAAGCTGCAGAAGTTCAGTCCTGAGAGTCTGCACTTGTTTTTCTGTCCTTTCTTATTTGCTTTGATGTCTCAGTTGACGTGGACGTGGATAATAATAGGCTTCACCCGGAGTACATTGTTAAGCAGTGTTTACTTGCTCCCTCATGCTCACTTCTCCGCGCTTCTTCCTTCCTCTCTTATCTCCCTCCTCCACCCTCCCAAGGTCAACGCCATGCAAATAATTCTATGGCTAATTAAAAGCCCATCACGGCAGCGATGAAAAGATAATGTGATTAAAAGGGAAAAATATATATATATCACATATCATGGACAGAGAGAGAGGAAAAAAAACTTGCGACGGTTCAGACGCCGGCTTTAATTTACTGATCTCCTCTGCCAAGTGACACCATGTGCAGAAGCAAATGTCAAGTTATTGCAGCCGCTCACCCATCAAGAAAGTGAAATTAAATGCTAGGGCAGCTGTGTGGAGGTTCCCAGTGGTAGCTGTCTCCCCCTCGTCAGCCCTGGTGTGTGTGTGT
>NW_007587172.1:0-902 GCF_000523025.1 Cynoglossus semilaevis | reverse complement strand
TATCCAACGTTGGAGGAGATAATTCACCTGCTCACATTTCATATTCACCCAGATCCTGTTTAATTCATTTAAGTCATTGATGCATTTTCTCAAATTGTACATCACCGTCGTTGTACTTTTTTTTAAGTGTACATAAATTCTAAAAATGGGAATTTGTGCATGTATTAATCCATATTCATTTTAAATGAGCCGTTATTTCCTCCTCACGTTCGTATTCGTATTCTGTTTTCTTTCAGCATACTAAATGCCTCGTTAGCATTTAAGCATAACAAAAGTATAAAAACCCAGCTCAGAAGGGATTTACACATTACGTGGTCCCTTCACACTCAGGTACAGTGTGTTTAAACACTGGGTAAAGAGGTCTCTACGGACTGTGATTTCACAGGACACAGAAATACGTACAGTAATGTTTAGACCCTCGTTGTTGCTTGTGGGCCAGGAAGGCTAATCGCCACGTAAGCAAACAACACCAAATGTGTTGTAACGAGAGCGGAGCTCTCTGCTGAGGTGGGATTATGATGACACTCAATCAATGGGCTTCAACAACAAGGCTCTGATTTAAATCCTCTGTATGAGCCCAAATCCCTGCTGTCTGAGAGCAGGCGTCAGTAACCTCTTTTTACATGACAGTTAGTGACACAAAAGGATTAGTAGCTGCCTGTGTGCGCTTCATGCTTATTATCTTGTCAAGTTGAGGGGTTTTAACTGCTGCAGTGCAGATGTAGAGGTCGAAATGTACGAGAACGGTTGGATGAAACTGGGTGAAGATGTTCAGAAAATGATTACAACAAAGCGTAGTGTCTGACACGTTGTTGTCGTTTCAAACCAAAACCTTTGCCACAACACATGCTGACCACGGGTGGAGTTTGACGCAGAGTGAGTTTTGTATAATTTTTTTTTTT
>NW_007587171.1:0-902 GCF_000523025.1 Cynoglossus semilaevis | reverse complement strand
TTTTTTTTTGTTTTTGTTTTTTAATCTTTAATATGATATGTACATGTATTTTCAGTGCTGGAAGAGCCATGTTTTTGTTGACTTAAGTAGAGTTCTTTTGGGTTTGTGTGCTGTGGCCTGACATTTAACTTTTTTTTATATTATTTATTTTTTGAGAACTGCACATTTTTGTTTTTCTTGCTCTTCTTAAGTTTGTACAGACGTACAGAAGAATAACACAAAATGCATGTTCCATGTTACAACTGTTTCCGCACCTGTATTGGACAATCAAACCTTGATACCGTTCCAAAACAATGTGATGAATATTCTACCATAGATTCTCTTGACTAAAACTCTTGTGTTATTTCGTTTACTAATACTAGGCTAAGATTTCAGACTGAAACATGACTAAAACAAAGTTGTGTGTCGTTCAAAAGACTAAGACTAAATCAGAATTTGCTGTCAAAATTAACATTAACCATTTTTAAGGTTTATTTACAAAAGTTTTACTATAATTTTACAGAATACAGTGTGACCGCCAGCATTACTTACTTTTGTATGTCAACAGTCAGGTGTATGAATAAGTAATGGTACCAAATACATGCTAATAATCATCATTTTTCTATGTAAAAAAGAAACAGGTCTGTAGAAGTTTTTAAATCAGAGTCAGAAACATCTTCATTGTTCAATTATGACTGTACATCGAAGGAATTTTACTTTTTTTTCTTTTATTCTCTTGGGCTTAAAAAAGAATCAATAAAAAGACAAGGACAGGGCTTGATACAGAAAGGGTAAACTGCACAAAGAGTCAAAATAGTCAAATAGTATATTTACACTACCATTTAAAATTTGTATCAACAGGATGTATATTAGTGTTAATGTTGTATATTTTGTTGACATTTATTGTATTGTATATATTGTAT
>NW_007587170.1:0-902 GCF_000523025.1 Cynoglossus semilaevis | reverse complement strand
GTCTCTGTCCTGCGCCGGTTACATGTCCGTCACCGGTCAAATTCCTGAACATTGCTCTCGAATCAAAGTGCAATCAAATGCAGACTGGGACTAAAACACACTCAATTATATAACAGAGTCCGGGCCACGTCTGTGACAGCTGTCAACCGCAACTACTACCGGGTGTACACCGGCCACCACCGTGACCGTGGGTCGCGACGGGTCCTATCAGTAAAATTGAGTTTTTGCAGGGACACAGAAAAGTTTTAATCAGAATGTTGCACACCGTCGTCTCCACACACCGGGACAATCCTGGGGAGGGGACCGCCGTACGCGGCGCCCTGCGCGCCGTCGCCGCCTGCCTGACAGCCTTGCTGCTTGAAGTTATTCTGAGGGGACAGGTCGGTAAACATGGAGCTGCATAAGGACGACCAGAAGAGAGAAACATGATCCGAGGACAGAGAAGCCATTTAGATCACTTTCGATCATGTAGTCCTGGAAGGCCAGAGTCCGGATTATCTTACGTTAGCTTAGCCTTTAGCAGCAGTTCGCAGTGGCGGTTTCTCTGGTGAATTTCTAGTGTAAATTCGAAATATCGGTGTCCAGTCCGAGTCTTGATGTCCCTTTGGTTCCGTGAAGATACTGTAACTGTCTTATCTAAGCGACGCTGGTTCACCATTACTCGGTTTCTGCTCCAAAAGTTTTTAGCTTCATACGCCGCGTCGGTTCCGCTTAGAGATTTCATCAGAAAATACAGGGACCGTCGCTAACTTCGCTAGCGTAAAACCGGGTTTAGGGACTGTCGCCTTGTAACTTCGGCGAAGAAATGTGGAAGCGGCCAGTGTTGATCACGTAATGACTAATTCACGGAACGTACGGACGATCTGTTAAATATAGAGGACTAAAAGTGCAACATTAAATAA
>NW_007587169.1:0-902 GCF_000523025.1 Cynoglossus semilaevis | reverse complement strand
ATGAACCTGGTGGCGTTGACACACTCCAGCTCGATGCTGACTTCTCCAGAGAAGGTGAAGTTGTCCATGTGAACTACCAGCCTCAGGTCGTAGTGTCGCGGCCTGATCGATCCCGGAAGTCGCACGTTTCTCCACGGTTGGACCGCCTCGTCGTCTCCTCTGTCCCCGGTCCGGTCCGCTCTGCTGCCGTTAAACCTCGTAGATCCTCCTGAACTTCTGGCAACCGATTCTCCCGCAGCCACCAACCCTTCACGACTTTGTCCGCTGCATTCTTCGAAGCGCACGCTGAGCACCACGGCGACCGCCGTGACTACGATGAGCGTGAGGATGGACAGGGCGAATCCCAGCACCAGACGCTTGTGGACCGTAATGTGTCGCTCTGTGGTGCGAGGTCGGACCACCACCGTCTCGGCCCACTGGTCTGAAAGACCTCGTCCATTTCTCATGGCCCCTGGACTGCTGTCATTCAGCCCCATGTTCACGTCCAGGTCTTACTTCAACGACTGAGAAATGTCATGGAGGTTCAGAAACAGGATCCAGTTGAAGAAGGCAGTCATTTAGACTTTCGTTGAGCTCCGTGAGAAAGGGTCGGTTTGATCGTTTTTTGTTTGGTTTGCTTTTCCGGCGCTGATCAAACTCTCGTTTCTCCCCGTGGAAACTGTGAACCGTGAACTCTGACCTCAGCGCTGACGAACGTCCTTCAGATCTGACATGATGCAGTAAATCAACACTGTGGCGTGTCTCACATTTCAGGAAAGAAGTATGACAAACCGGAGAGGACGAGAGGCGGCAGAGTGCGTTTGGATGTTTGAAGGAAAAAAAAGACTCAAATCGATGTCGGATGGCTTGATTTCACGTGGACGCCGAGAGGAAGCGGGAGGAGGAGAGGGAGGAGGAGGAGG
>NW_007587168.1:0-902 GCF_000523025.1 Cynoglossus semilaevis | reverse complement strand
TTTTAAAAAGTGAATCTGTGATTTTTTGAGTCTCAGATTTCAGTCATATGATACAACATAATTAAAAGTTTGTATCTTTATATTAAATGTACTTCCCATCTGCAGATAAAGAGTTTCTGCACAAGACGAGAGATGGAAACATCTTTCTCCACAACGCTGAAACGCAAGAGGAATCACTTTATTTGAGCAACTCCACTTTTGTAATTTTATTTTTTATTTTTTTGTAACACATACATTATATATTACTGCAGGAAAAAAAGTTTTAAGATATTTAATCTTTAATCTCTGTTTTCACTCCAGGCTCAGGTGGATGCCTCAGATTACTTGCTGTCTGGTGATTATAAATACATTGCTTTCGAAAGCAACTACACAGAGGTGAGAAACCACTTTGTGAATATCCACACGTCAGTTGTGTGTGTGTGTATGTGTCTTGTCAAACAGATTTTCGTCGAATCCTAAGATTTATGTCTGAGACAGATGTTTGTGTATAACCCGGCAGAACTGGAGACATTCGTTCACAGCGTCATATTCCATCTACGACAGAGAAACTTCGTAAGTAGACGGGTTTTTTACTTTTCATTTTTTCACAAATTTTTATTGAACTAAGGCGTCTTCAGTGATAAAATGCCACAAGAGCAGAGGCACCAATAGTTTGATTTATCTGTCACAGGACGTTTGTCACAGGAGTGAATCTTCCTACTGTTGTGCAGTACTTTTCCTGGGCTCCAAAAGGAAACAAATTTGTGAGTAAATGCCATAACCACACTGAGAGAGTCAGGTAATCTACCTGCATCGTGGATTTTACTGTATTCCTCAGTATGACCATGAATGTTCCCTGAGGTATTCCTCCTATATATATTGTAACAAATTTGTTTAAACGGTCCATTTGTGTTTTTTTTTTT
>NW_007587167.1:0-903 GCF_000523025.1 Cynoglossus semilaevis | reverse complement strand
GATTTAAAGTGAAACACCTCCCTCTGCTGCTCAGTGTGAGTAAAGCACATTATAGTTTATACACACACAAACAGCATTAGCCTCGGTTTTAAAGAAGTATTTTTGTATTTGTGTAGGTTTCACAGATTAATGTTAGTCGTGTCCGCCTCCCCCGTTGCTGGGTGAGTCATCGAGCGCTTACGCTTTTTTTGTGAGATTGTGTGAGACGAAGTTAAGCTCAGCGGACCGTAAACAGAGGACACACGGCGGGGACTATAGCTCCTGTTGACCCCGCGTTCAACCCCGCAACCGCGTTATCGCTCAACGGGTGAAAGCAATTTTAATTTGTACCCTGTAATGCCCTCTAGATGGGGTTAGAAACACACACACAGCCTTTATTAACCCTGGTGAGAACAAGTGAGATTTGTTTTCCTGTTATCAGTAACTTGTCGGTGTCTGATGACGTCACAGAGATGTTTTGTTTTCGCTGATGTCTTCTGTCCAGCACCGAGCAGAGTTATGTCGTGTGCCTCAGGATTTATTTATTAACGTGTTAATATATATTTACCTGACTGACATTCTTGTTCTTAAATGTATTGGACAGAACTCCACGGTCGCCCTACGTTTTTGGGAATGTCTTTACTTAACGGTTGTTTGTGGGCTAATGTTGAGTTAGCTTTAGGCTAATTGTATATAATGTGAGTCGCTGTAGTGCTAATTCTGTTTCTTCTTCACTTCTTCTTTTCTTCTTCTTCACTTCAAGTGACCTGGTTATTGCAGTACAGTACAGTATTACTGCAGTACAGGGTGGAAGTGTTGGATTTTGTAGTAGGTTTTTTTTTCTGAGCTGTTTGCAGAGCATTCGACTGAGTTTACTGTGCTTATATTTCACACATTGTTTATTAAATAGTCCATACATTTCTT
>NW_007587166.1:0-903 GCF_000523025.1 Cynoglossus semilaevis | reverse complement strand
CGGCCCGCTTGGGGGTTCAATCTGGCCGGCTGGATGAATTTTGAAAAGAAAATGAATTTGCATGAAGTGAGTGCACACGTTTTGACCTCCAACAGTTATCTAACGGAGTTAGCCAAATACCTACTTGCACAAATCTTCTCTGTCAACGACATCAACAACACAAGACGGGTACATAATCTACTCTTATTAAAGATAATGGTTTTCGCTCGAGTACAGCTTTGTATAAATAACATTCATAACAAACGACCGATCCGTATGAGCGAGCGCGCACACACACGCAAGTTCTTTCTCGCAGCTCCACCTCTCTCAGCATCTCCACGGAGACTGCAGCTTGGCAACAGCTGGAGAAGAACACGTTGCCGGGGCGATAGCAATGGCCAGAGTCCCCTTCAGCTCAGAGCAGTGATGTCACTGAGTGACTAGGCAGGGATGTGTGATGATGACTCTGTGAGAGAGCGGCACTCATCTACTTCTTTATCGCCGCATCGTTCGGCCATCACTCTTGTGCGGTGACAGGTTCTCACCGTTCTTCATCTTCATTAGAGCTGTTTCTCTCTGATTCTCATTCAAAGTGTGTCTCTCCGCTCTTTCTTATCCCCTTTACCTCCTCAATCCGTCTCTGTCCTTCCGCCTACGCCGCCTGAGCTTTCCCAACTAAATCGCCTCTACTTCCATTTTGACTCTTTTCATTAATTAAGTCCAATCCCAGGGTCTTTATTGGTCCATTAACATTATCGCAACATCAAAATGCAAAGCGCACACTTGCTCATGCGTGCCTGTCCATTGAAAGGAAAAAAAAGACGGATCCATAGTCTAATTATGTGAAAGAATATACCATTAGGTAAACATGCAAGAATGACAGCGATTAAATCGTTTCCTCTTTATTAGCGATGAAAAGCCGCA
>NW_007587165.1:0-903 GCF_000523025.1 Cynoglossus semilaevis | reverse complement strand
CACACACACACGTACACACATCTGCAAACACCTGATAGGGCCGAGCTGTGGCCTTCAGCCCCTCTGGCAGCCTGGGTTAAATTGTTACCACCTTTCTCTAATCCTTGGTCTGACAATTAACTGTATGACCCGACACTTCAAAGCCGTCGACGGGCAGAAGGAGTTAACCTCGACGCTCCCTGAGATTTGTTTTTGATTCTGCAGAGATCCCCGCACACTTTCATCTTTGGTCCCTCTCTCCTTCTTCCTCTCTCGATCCCCAGGGGCCAAGCCAAGGGCAGGGGGAGGTACTGCTAAATTTGGCAAATGCAGTGTGATATTTGAAGGCTAATTCCTGAGTTTCCACATGGTTATCAACACAAACAAAGTGACAGAGAGATTACCTTCATGGAGAACAGAACAAAACTTTAAGGCACTGGTGTCACTGTGTTAAATGGATTCAACTGAGCGTGTTTAGCATGTAGCTTAGCAGTGATAAATGATTTTAACCGTACAGTTTTACTTCTCCTCCTCTGTGCAACAAACCCAGGCCGATCGCCTCGTAATCTCTTAGTTCAGGGTCAGGTTTTCAGAGAGCAGGAAAGAACAATTAAATACTTAAAATATATAATGCCAGAAATTATGTCATTTATAGAAGTATGTTTGAAGTTTTCTTTTTTAAACTGACAGCAAAACACAGTGGCCTCTCCGTCTGTCAGTTTGCAAAGAGGAACCTAAATTCCCTGATGGTCCGCCCTGAGGCACGCCAGCAAGAACTGGAGCAAAAGTGTTATGGAATTAGAACCGAGGAGTTGCCTTAGGTGCGTCTGAATTTCTATGTGACAGCTGGATTAAAAATAGATGTTTGTTTTAGTGTCAGTCATACATCCCTCACGGTAACACTGAACGGTGATGAGGTAAAAA
>NW_007587164.1:0-903 GCF_000523025.1 Cynoglossus semilaevis | reverse complement strand
CACGTGTACTTTGTCTGCATTACATCGTTTCTCTGCGTTTACACAAAAATGACTTCTTTCCGTCAAAGAATCGTAATTATAACCGCTGAAAATTACAAAAGACTAAATACCTCTCAACATTGTAAAAAAAACCCCACACAAACACATATTTAGCTAAAACATTACTCATAACGTTGCTTAATCCCACTGATTGTGTCGCACGCATAGGAAGTGACGTATCGGTAAGGTGTTACGTTTTACCGAGACTTCCGCTTTGTCGTGTGGTTGCTGCTGCGTAAGTATTGTTACACTAAATATGACTCTAAAATAACTGTTGTTTCTATTTTATTAAATCCAACATTAAAGAAACGTTTTGAAGTGAAGATTTAATCAAATGAACTACAAAACGCAAACGTTTACAGCCTATTTCTTCCCCTTGACCGTTTGTAAACCAAGTTAGCCTGTTAGCATCGCCTTAGCTTTTATTGGCTAAAAGGCTTTACTGTGTTTTCTTCTTCGTTATGACTTGCTTCTATTGGTTTTTTATGTGCTACTTTTATCAGAGTTTTTGGACCGGACTGATGGTTGGACTTATCTGAATTGTAATGGCATTTTGTTCGGACGCGTTTGTTGTTTAATCTTTTATGGACGTTTGTTCTGTTTTTCAAATATTTACCACAGCAAACTTAGGCAAAATGACCACAGCTGCAAGGCCAACGTTCGAGCCGGCGAAAGGAGGGAGAGGAAAGGGAGAGGGTGATTTGAGTGCCCTCTCCAAGCAGTATTCCAGCAGAGATCTTCCAGGTCACACGAAGATCAAGTACAGGTCAGGAGATCACGTAGAACCAAGCAGAGTGGTGATGGAAGAAGTTCTAGTGGCTGCTTCCATTCAGACCCATTATAAACATTCATGATTGAGTTGTT
>NW_007587163.1:0-904 GCF_000523025.1 Cynoglossus semilaevis | reverse complement strand
GGGAGAGTGAAAGAGAAAATACCTTTTGATTTCCTCAAATTAAGTGAATGAGAACGGCCCAGTCCTACTTCACCGGCAGGATGGAGTTTGATTGACAGTAAAGCAACATGAGGCTCTCGGCTGTAATAACTGGCTTTTGTGAGGAGAAGTCAACGCTTTGTCTTTGTTGCTGGTGAGGCCCAGAGCCCAGGGATCAGCCTTGACTTATTATGACTGTCTTTTGTCCTTCAGGAGCTGTGGGAGACTTGACTTGTTCTTTTGTCTGTCATCAGAATAGGGATCCCACACTGAAACTGTTCCCTTTGCATGGGAATGATGGTCAAGCCCTCAAGAAATCGCTGTCAAAATATATTTATGAAATTAATCTGATTAAGAAAAAAAAACATTTGATTTTGACAAAAGGACAGACTGAACTGTACGTACATCCAATAATTTAACAGTCCATCCAATATTTGTTGCTACACAGTTGATACTCATGTGGGAAAATGTTTCTGTTTCACCAAAGCACCTGGAGCTTAAATTCTCATCTCAACAACCAGCACATGGTTTTTTTTTTTCATTCCTGGAGCTCCAACTCCAGGTCTGGCTTGTGTCAGATCAGCCTCACTGAGACCAGGTCTGTAACTAAGTCTACTGACAGAGCTAACAAGCTGACTGACCAAACTGTCAAATGGATTGTGTTGGACTGTAGACTGGTTCATATTGTTGAAAAAAAAACAGCTTCACCAAAGATTCGAAAGCAATTCTCTTTCTTTTTTTATATTTCATTTTGGCTTCTTTAATTTTGCTGACAATATTCCCACATTAATAATTCCATCATTTGAATTAGTCATGAATAAAATCAGGTATAAAACACATACATCTACCTGCTGTTAGGCTCATTAGTTTCGTGTTTCATATTTTA
>NW_007587162.1:0-904 GCF_000523025.1 Cynoglossus semilaevis | reverse complement strand
ACAGTAAAAAATGCCATGAAATGAACTCAAATTCAGATCATTAAGTACTTTTGACTTTTAACTAACAAAAAGCAGACCTGATGTTCACATTGGCGTAGGCGATACGTGCCTAAAATAAAAATAAAATAAAACTTTCCTGCTCATATTTTATTTAAAAAAACATTTTTATCCCCATACAATTATAAACTGTGCTAATGGAAAATGTTTGCTAATGGAACATTTTCGTCTGTTTTTCACAACCAAGTAACTTTTGAATAAACTCCTGTCCAGATGTTTGATCATCATGTTACTCCTGCCTAAATCAATAGAGAACTGAATTATTATTGACATTTAGTGTTGGCCAGACACAGACACGGAAGGTCAGTGAGTCGGACACAGACCACGGGATTGGGTTCGAGACCCCTGCCTTAATTAATGAAGTCCAGAGATTGTCACGGAAAATATATTGACCTTTCCTTAGGGCGGTTTACACAGAGTTTTTACAGTAACACGTAAAGTACTCTGGTTAATGGTCAAAGTGTTTACCAATTCATACAAAACAAAAAAACAAAAAACAAGGACACAGTAAACTATTTTTTTTCTTTAAATATACTCCATTTATCTCTTCACACTTTTGCCAGATGTGTGTTGTTTGTTTGTTTGTTTTTTGGCCTCATCAAAGTTCTAAAATCAACTTACATTTTGTGAAAGAAAAAAACTCAAATAGCGCGAGATCAAAGGCTGCTGCAAAGATTCAATTGTTTCAAGTGTTCAAATTTTTTCCATTCGATTTTGTTTTTGTTTTTTTCAGTTTTGAGGCTTTGAGAACCTGATCAAACAAAAATGGACGTCTGACATCATAAGATCGGACTTCATAACAACTCTTAGCGACTTGTTAGCCTTGTTTACGCTGAGTGGATGTTAG
>NW_007587161.1:0-904 GCF_000523025.1 Cynoglossus semilaevis | reverse complement strand
CGACACACATTGTCATGTGATAAGCGCCAGTGAAAAAGAACACAATCAGCCTCTTATGAGGGTTGTGTTCCCTTTAACAGACATGAATATGATTAAAAGGACATCAAACGCTGCTGAAGGCTGTTGTTGACCTCACACACTTTTCAGCTTTGTGTATTTTCTTCTGTCTTTCTATGGAATAGAGTTTTGTTTTTTTCATTTGTACCTTTTGTTTTTTGGTTATTGTTAAGATGCAGATTTTTGGATGAACTAATGTTATTCATATCAGTTGGTAAACAATGGGTAAAATGCAGGAACCTAGTCACAAACACAGACAGGAGGGGAAGAGCAACAGGAGAGTCTCCACAGACCTCTGTCCATATCCAGTAATACCTGAGCATCACTTTACATCCACAGCCTCACTCTCATCTATAATGAACCAGTGTGACCACAGCAGGGTAAGATGAAGAGGCCAGAGAGGCTGGGACACAATATCAGCTTAAACTTTTGTGACATGATCAAGATGTAAATACAATGGCCAGTTACACGAAAAACATTTTTGAGTGAAATCTGTAAAAATAAAAAAAAACTACTATAACTTATTAATAATTAGGAGATGCAAGTAATAAGGTACAAAGTACAGTAACTAATTATTCGCGTAAAAGAAATCTTATCTGGGTTGTACACCAGAATGAGGACATCACTGTTCCCAAACAAGAGGCTTTCTGGACCATTCCCATTGAGTTCTATCATATTTTTAAAATGTTATCACATGTCTTTAATCGTGGAGGCCAGTGATGGCTGCTCTGTGGAACAATGCAGTGGTTGTATGAAAAGGAGGCGCAGGAGTTGCATCATTAAAGATGCCTTTAAAGGACGTTTGGAGAGGCCAATAAAGTCAGCAATGGACCAATACTTTCAAGTG
>NW_007587160.1:0-904 GCF_000523025.1 Cynoglossus semilaevis | reverse complement strand
GATACCCACACTTCCATCAGGATCAGTACCAGTTCATGCACCAACCCCAGTACCAGCAGTACTACCAGCACCCGTCACCTGAACAGTACTTAGTACTGCAGCCTCTCCACCAGCTCCCGCCACACGTCAGACCCCCGCTGCGTGTGACTCCTCCCTCCAGTCTCTCCCCCTCCCCTCCCGTTCAGCCAGTCCACCCTGGTGGTACCAGCGGCAGCGCCCCCACTGGTACACTACAAAAGGTCCTGGAGAGGCTGAGGGCTCGTTACCCGCAGTACAACGAGGACCAGCTGACCCAGCTGCTCCGACAGGTGAAGAATTCCCGAGGTACTTTAGCCGGGATGTCTGTGAAGGAGATCATCAAGGAGGCTGGACTCATACTGTCCAGGTCCACCCCTGGAACCAGCGGTAGGACCACCACCCCAGATCCAAACCAGGGGAACCTGGCAGCCGGCGGTGGTGGAGGCGGGGGGGTCCATAAACCCTGCCTGGTCTGTCAGAACCCTGTGAGTCCCGACAGCCTCCACCCACTCAGCTGCTCCCACACCATCCACAAAAAATGTATCCAGGTGTGGCTGAGTTTCAGCCTGGACAACTCCTGTCCCTTCTGTCCGTCCAAGTGAGGGACAGAATCTCCCAGCATGCACCTCTTCGACGTAGAGTTTTGTTATTATAATGGTTTGAACCAATGATGCGACGATTGCACATCATGATGTGAGTGACTGGAGCCAAGGCTGGCTAACGCTAACAGCGTCCGATACAGTTTAAAAGTTTCATGATTTCAATACGAATTTTAAAAAAAAAATCGTGATTATGAATTTTTGTCATAATCGATTAGCCCTAACGTGGAGTAATATGACGTTCCTCAACAGGAGAACATTTGACCGGACCAGCGACGCTCTCCTTT
>NW_007587159.1:0-904 GCF_000523025.1 Cynoglossus semilaevis | reverse complement strand
CAGGTTTAAGTGATGTAAAGCTGAGAAACTTGGAGTTGTAAAGATATTTCACATCACCAATGGTTCCTGTTAGGCATTAAATAAATGTAATGAAACGCAGCAACATTTGGATCTATATGCAGTCTTTAGCGTCATGAATGGACCTCTGTTTTGGGTCTTTCAAACTCCTCCAGTTGGTTTCCCAAAGACAAAAGTTTGGACTTCACTTTGACCTTGACTGAGTCTGTTAAACAGGTAAGTGAAATGGAAAATGAATATGTGTGTATGTTCTTGAATTATAATTTTTTTCCCCAGTCATAATATATCGGATGCAAATCAGGGAAAAAAAATGAGAAAATGATGCATATCATCGTCATTTAAATTAATGTCAGTGAGTAAATTAAGTCTATTTTTGCCTCTACGCAAAATCATTTCACGCTGTCGATATTATCAGCTCCGGCCTCAGAGCTGGTTTTACTCCTCCGTGGCACCTTCAGGGAAACACAGTAATTGGTTAGTTTGCAGCAAGTATTCCACATGTTCCGATCATCTGCGTCTCTGTGAGGACACTGGGCGAGTTGACATCTTTGTGTTGCAGTGGATGTGACGAGAAACATTTGTTTTGGAAGGTTACATATCACTGTGATCAATAAATGATTGATACTGTAGGGGGTGCAGTTTGACAGCCTGAAACAACAACGTTCACAGAGCAACAGTAGAAAAGTAGACATGCTGCAGAGACAGGATATGCATTGAAAAACAAAGACATAAAAAAGAGGAAAGTAGAGATACCAACCATGAGCTGCAGGTTCAGTGCTGGGCGCAGGGTCTGAGCACACAGGGAGAGGACATGGCGGGTGTGGAACAGGAGGAACAGCATGCAAATAAAAAAAGGGGAGAAATGGGGGAGGAAGGGGGGACAGGG
>NW_007587158.1:0-904 GCF_000523025.1 Cynoglossus semilaevis | reverse complement strand
TCTTCACTAAGAGCTCACCTCGTAGAATGTACATCTGTTTGAGGTTAGCATAGCCCAGGAGTACGTTAGCCACCTCATCGTACCATACCGTAGGTTTGCGTTTTGGCCTGGCAACTATTCCGTTTTTTTTTTGTTTTTTTTTTAAACCACTCCATCGTTGCACCAAAGTATGAAGAGAGAAATCATGGAGTCAGTATTGTTTCCTAGGCTTTTTACTGGCTGCTGCTACTGGAACTTGTCCGCAACTTCCCTAAATTTTGCTGGCTTTAAACTAGCCCTTACTCGAGATGAGTTTCTTGTTTTGTTTTTTTTTTAAATTTCTCTGACAATCCCTTAAGATAAAACAGAGTTTTTGCTACGTATGTAAAGCACTAGCGCGCCACTTCTACTTAATTATTGTCGCGACTACTACTGCATGAAAACAGAGTACCGGACCCTAAATTGTTAGAACCTCAAAAGGTTCGAGCGCTAAACTCATCGTCGATCTCTGCTGAAGATGAGGCCTAGCGTTTCCTCTGTCGCTAAACAAACACTGTAACAAACAGAATGAGCGAAACTGAGACGGGATCATATTTATGGACAGTCACGATGTCACACACGATGTCACGATTACATAGTGACCGTGGCTTAGCATTAGCATCATAGCCATATCCAAAGCAAAACTGATCGACAATTACTGGACATTACGCTCCGCTGCCTTAAACGCTCACCGAACCACGGTCCTACAAGGGCCGGGATTTGAGCCTACAGTTCCCCCAACAAGATGCGATTGTTAGAACCACTAGATCATGGACAACCCTTCACCTGAATTGGTGTAAGGATGTTATAGTCCTCGTCAATGAGGCCGCAAAACGATCACAAAAAAACGAATGCCTATTTTAAAAAAAACTGAAGTAGTTGAAGA
>NW_007587157.1:0-905 GCF_000523025.1 Cynoglossus semilaevis | reverse complement strand
GACTCGGAAATAAAAGAGAGCTTGCAAAAATAGGAAGTTATGCATTCAACATCTACAACAGGAGAGACAACAAGAATAAAGCTGAGGAAGAATGGAAACCAACAATACAACCACTGCCCAAGAATACTGCCTGCAGACTGGACCATACCTAGTGAGTAGTGCTGCATTTTGGCTACAGTTCCTCACCTGGTGTGTTTACTGTAGCTTAGGTTCATGGTCCCTTGATCAACCACTTCGATTTTTAGTCCTGATCGAAGCCCTACTGAAATTTGGCCTTAGCAACTACTTTTGTGGAGTCATCGACAATGGGCTATCCCTAATTGCCACCTATTTACTTGGACGATACCGCGTTGACACAACTAAATGGGGAATGTTGCAAGGCTTTGCGATACTCCTCTGGACAGTACTAGATTTATTGTCTATCTTTAGCTACTACGCCTACTGCATCCTAACAGTAATACAGGGAGCAATAATTACCACAGTTGTAATCAGCGTCCTGGCCTTAGTCTTGGATCTGCAAGATGGAGGACGCAAGGACTGGCTACCAAGAGTTGCAATCCTGATTGGATGGGTTATTGTTTGGCTCCTGCTCTCCAGCCTCAGCTGGACTACCTTCCAGGATGTGGGACAAAATGAAATTAGATTTTGGCTCGTCACCATTTTGGCTTATGACTTATGGTGCCATTTTCCCTCACAAATTCTCTCATGCTAGGCAAGCTCTTGGGCCATACTTCTCTCCATGGCTTACTCGGCGCATAAGAAGGAGGGACACTGTGGTGTGATTACCACAATAACATATTATCCACTTTATTGCTCGCCCTGGCAATAATATTACATAATAATTAATACTAAAATGTACTATGATCTTACAGTCAGAACCAGTTCCATGCTCTAGATGTGGACAC
>NW_007587156.1:0-905 GCF_000523025.1 Cynoglossus semilaevis | reverse complement strand
TTAAACTGTTCATTCCCATTGTTGTTTCCAGGGTTAGGGATAGTACAGGTCACTAAGCTGCTGCCACATTCATGTCCTATTTGTTATTTGTTATATCATGAACGTACTGTGAGCGCGGCTGTATACACAACATTAGTGTAATTGTCATGTTGATTACCAGCAGCAGCTTTTCTTTCTCTGTGGAAATCAGTGCGGATGCTTATTTACTCCAGTAGCCCACCGCCTCTGTAATGTTTCTCCACTTCCTGAACACACTGACTCACGCTAGCAGACACACGGCGTTGACAACCGCAGCAACTGCAGGCACCCAGCGCCTTTTCTTTACAGCAGCAGTCAGGTTCTTTAAAGACGTGCACTGCAGCAGGCTGTATTTTTCTCTCTGCTCTGGCCAGGAAGCATTAAATGGATTAAAGCACTAAGAGCAGTCAAGCATATATTAATTTTCTCTACGCTGAGAGCCTCAGCCGACAGACAACATATTATGGAGTATCACACACTCCTAGAACCATTCTTCGAATCAAACAAAAGATTGAAATCTCTGGAGGAGATACAATCTTCGCCGTTAATCAGCTCTGCTGCCTCCGTGTGTGATTGCTGTTCCTTCAGAAAGGAGACATTTCACCCACGGGGGAGGAAACGTGAGTACAAATGTTTTTAAAACACATGAGGCCGGAAACATCATTTTGAACAGAAAACCTCCATAAAATAAACATGAATTATCGTCAACGAGCATCTGTTCCTGTCCAAACCACTGAGGATCTGAAGTATACTGCAGTCATTTGTAGAAAACTATTAAAACTAAAAAAAGAGAAACTCAGAGCAATCAGAGAAAATTGTTGTGCCTTTCTTCAATTCCTGTGACTATCTTTTCATTGTGTTCAACTAAACAGGCCTAGTTTTCACAC
>NW_007587155.1:0-905 GCF_000523025.1 Cynoglossus semilaevis | reverse complement strand
GAAGAACAGGAGTGTTGTTGTTTCTGGTGTTTTAAAAGAAAACTCCAGGACGGAGTTTCAGAGACTGAGATCGGTGGATCGAACCGGAGAACTTTGAGGTTTGTAGTTAAGAAACTAACTAAGTTTTATCATTTAAAAAAAACTTCTTTTAGGTGAAGTTAATGAAAGTATGAATTTAATGATCATTAGCCAGTTGTGCAATGGTTACTACCAGATTAACAGAGCGCTGAGATCTGGGCAGTTTAAATGGATGTTTGTGTTTCCTTTGGAGCAGCATGGAGACAGAGGACAGGAGTTCTGTGGGAGACTGGCAGCAGCAGGTGGGGAGATGGACCACGCAGATAAAAAGTACTTTTGATGACCCACACCCACAGGTAAGTTGTTGGTAAAATTCAGCTGCGCCTTTTTGCCGTCCGTCCGCTCAGAGAGCCTCGTCCTCACAGGTATCACAGCTGATGAACACCAGCGTGGGCCAGTACCTGGGCAGCCATCCGTTGGTCGCCCTGACAGTGATGGTCTTCAGTGCCATGGCTGCTCTACCTGTGGGTCTCTTCCTCATCTTTGCACTTGTCACCATGGTCATATCAGCCGTGGGCTTTGTGTTTGTTGAAGGTGGGTGTGCACAGGTCAACGCTGACATTTTTCCTGATTGTTTCCACACCAGTGTCAGAGACAAACTTTTGGTTTTTTTCCCCTCACTTCCTCCAGTGACGGTGTTGTTCCTGGGAGGCATGAGTTTACTGTGTGTGCTCTCTGGCATCGCACTCTTCTCCGTCTTTGCTTCACTCATCCTAATGGCTCTTTATATAACCATCTCCCACATCCTGGTGTATTATCCCCAGCTGACAAAGGTAATGAACCAATGACCAATGACAGACTACAGGAGCTAAGCTGCACTGTTTTTT
>NW_007587154.1:0-905 GCF_000523025.1 Cynoglossus semilaevis | reverse complement strand
AACTGGAGAAACAACTGATTGCGTAGTAAAAAATATGAAAGAGAATATATTTTTTCGTATACTGTATACATTTCAAAGGTAAAAGATGTGAAACATAAACAGCATCTTGCCACAAAAAAGTATTATTTTTGTTGTTTTTTAAAAGAAAATTGCAGAGGTGATTACTGGCCTTCTCTAAAGAGATGGTGGTATAGTGGTGAGCATAGCTGCCTTCCAAGCAATTGACTGGCATTCAATTCCTGGCCAATGCAACTTTTTTTTTTTTTTTTTTGTGAATGTCTCTACCTATCTTAGAAACAATTTCAATAATGTTATATTATATCATCCTTCCCTGTCCAAACCTGCTGCTACATTTGAGAACAGTGCATAACTTGTATGTATTCACCCATAGGTATACAGCTGGTAGTGGTAAAGACCAGTCACAGTGTCAGATCAATGTCGACAGCAGATCTGCTGCAACAGGCCGCCACACGGGGGGTGCCAAGAATGTGGTTCCACTGGTACTCCAATCCAGGACCTTCTTCATGTAAGGCAAGCATTATAACCACTACTCTATGCAACCACAAATGAAGTCCGTTATCTTGTGTTATAACACCCCCAATAACGTCAAATTAAACTGATCCATTTGGGTCACATGGTCAATGTATCCTTGTGATCAAGTCCACTAAACATCTTTGTCCTTTAATGGTAGTTAAGTTAAACTATTTAAATTGCATTGCGTAAAAATACACTAATGAAATGTTTATGAGTAATATGTTTTTGGAAATACTTTAAGTTGTTAAATGGTCAGTATTGCTCATGTGTTTTGTTGGGTTCAAAGAAAAAAACAATAATTGGTATCACATCGAGTCAAAAGTTCTGGTATCTTCCATCACTACTGAATGCTACACCTTGCTTTGAAAAAC
>NW_007587153.1:0-905 GCF_000523025.1 Cynoglossus semilaevis | reverse complement strand
TTTTTCCCTTATTAAACACAGGGCTTTCGTGTTAAGAATAATGACAGCCTGACGTGGTACAGTTCTCATCCCTTCCGGCAGTAACCATGGCGAGATCTGGTGTGGCGACACTGAGCGGCGTCATCTGCACAATGAAGCAAGTGGAGGATGGAACCAGCTACGGCTCCACGGGCAAGTTTGCTGCTATGGGCTAATGTGTTTGCTGTGAGGCTCTTCTCTCAGGTTATATTAGGTGTGAGGATTACGCTGAATAGACACGTGGGATGAGAGAGGTAGAAAGAGAGAGCGAGGGAGGGAGGGAGAAAGAATAAAGAAGGAGAGAGAGGTGCAACTGCCGTCCTAGCAACAGTTCCCTTAGCAACACAATCTGTCTAGAGACGAAGGAGACCCACACTGCTGACACACTGAAGGTTATCTCCCTGTGTTGCATACACACATACAAATACACACGTCCCTCCACAGCTGAGAGAACAATCACAGAGAAAAGACAACACACAAAACCATCAGGGTTTCCTGACATGGACCTAATGAATCAAACGCACATCAAAACCAGTTCATAAAGTTCTACCATGAATTTCACCCATGACACTTTTACAACGTCACCATAATGATTAAATCCACTCTAATGTTACCACATAGTGTCTTCACAATTGTTCTCACAATATTGAAGTTGGCACCGCAACAAAGTCCAGGCAATATCGAAACATGTAACCTCACATGTGAGAGCTGTTCACAGAAGCATCGAAAACAACTTTGGAGACGGGTACTGTACATGAGATTCAAAACATTCATTAGTCTTTAAAACGACACAGGCCTGTTGCTACTGTCTGGAAATATTTCCATATTTAGCTCAAACATTCCGGCACAGATAACAAAACTCAGTCCACTTCCAGGTTAAACTTATT
>NW_007587152.1:332-905 GCF_000523025.1 Cynoglossus semilaevis | reverse complement strand
TATGTCCTGTTTCATGGTTCCAACTCACAGCCATACCAGTCTAAACACATCTGCTCTCAGCTCATTCACACCTGTGCAGATCTTTGACTGGACTATGGACTCAACACTCCACTTCTACATCTACCTATTTCACACTTCACAGCTACAATTACAGACAAAAAGAGCACAACCACTTAAAAACTACCACCTCATCTTCACATTACACACAACACAGGTGCATTCCATGCTAATTACCTGATTTTCTTTCATGCAGATGAATTTCCTCTCCTCCTGACATCAAGACGCCAATTCCACTGAAAACAACACAACTACATGTTAGTACTTTGCATTTCTACCATTACTGTGCTGTCTTTTGTCACTTACACTTGCAGTTATATTCTAATGGCTTCATTAAAAACCATAACTACAGTGTCCACTACTGTACGTCTCAGAAATTATTATTAATATTACATTATTCCAGAAGTCTGGTTTTAACAACTACCTCTCTGAATGAAAAAACATCAGGGCCTTCTTCTGCTACATGTACATTTCTGTTATGTTTTTCACATAACTTACGGCCACTGTAATTACATA
>NW_007587152.1:0-272 GCF_000523025.1 Cynoglossus semilaevis | reverse complement strand
ACTGGGAGTGTGGAACCACAGCATCTGGATCACAGACTTCATATTTAACCCATCACTGATTATGTCCACAGTCTGCCTGGTTTTGGACAAACCTATACAAACAAGGACATAAAGAACAAGGCAAGACCTTGGATTAGTGTCACGCTGTCACGGCAGGATACTAGACATTTAACATTTTATCATGAAACCATTTAGTCCACTTGCACTGCAAAATAAATCTACGTTTGTCTAAATCTACAGTTGTTCACGTGTTTCTTTGCATTTCCAAATGA
>NW_007587151.1:0-906 GCF_000523025.1 Cynoglossus semilaevis | reverse complement strand
AAGCTTTTTCCCTCCTCTTTCTTACTAATATTGTTGTTTGCAGTCATAAATGTTCGTTTCCCCTAGTGTGTTCGTTTGGTTGGCGAGTGCAGGGCTCCTGTGACCACTTTGAATTTAGGTCAGTGTGACCCCCTCAGGGTTCGACAAACCGCTTTCTCCCCGAGTCGCTGTGATTGACACGTTTTCTTATGGTGAATGAAGTCGTGCTCTTACTGTTTTAAATTCTTGATGAGTAACACGTTAGGAAAAAAACAGCACTAAATGCCTCTGCATGCTCTCAGTCAGATATTCCCTGAATATCCTTCAGTTGGTTCTTACTGAATAATGGTGATCATGGTCATTATTAATGGAAACCACAGTAGCTCATTCAGTAAGGCTGCTCAATGTTGTTTATGGCTGTTTGTACTGAGTCTGTGTACATGTCATTCCATCACTCTGTCATCTCCGACGTCGTGTGTACTCCCCCTCTGTGTTCGGGCTGCAGCACCGTGTGGCCCAGCCTGCAGACGTGGCTACCTGTTGTTCTCTGCTTTGCTTCCAGTTCTTAGTATTTCTAATCAACACTGTAATAATCAACACGCTGGCAATGGCTGGAATTACCAGGACACCCTCTAAGAACATAATGCCTGTCTTAGACACTGGGCATCTGTTGATGTCCCAGCGATATGCAGGGCACAGAAGAGGAGGGTGAGGTGGTGTAAGGAGAGGATTAAAGGGGAGTTGAGAAGAAGGGGAGGAGAGAAGGAGAAGAGATGACCTGACCACATGCTCCGGCCATAAAGAGCTTTTCTTCAGTGCTGGCTCTTGGCCCTGGACAGGCAGTCCAGGTCAAATCCTGAGCCTTCATTGAGCACTGACCTACTCTGCCGTCAACAGTCACTGTGATCTGTAGGCTTCATCAGTGAT
>NW_007587150.1:0-906 GCF_000523025.1 Cynoglossus semilaevis | reverse complement strand
AACTCTCCAAGGTTTGACTAAAAACACAAATGTGTAGTTGCACTTTTTTTCTGAATATTTTGACCAATATTTATACCTTTTAACCACTTGTTGTAGCATTGCTTTCACTAGGATTATTAGTATTATTTGTTTATATTTATGTGAAGAAAACTTGTTTATCATGAGAGACCTGGTCAAGATGTACTACAGCAGCAAATCCAAACACAGTGAAAATTACAAGTAGATTTTTTTTAAAAGTACATTTTAAGTAGTCGGCTTCAACAGCTCTGTTTGGATTTAAGGAATAGGAGAGGGGAAAAAACCCAAACCTTCGACCCCTCCTTCCTTCAGGGCTCTCTCTCGACTGAAGGCTACACAAAACATTGTCCAGATAGACTTCCTGATGTGACTCTTCAGTAATAATTCAAACTGAGTCTGCAGTAACAGATGACAGCCTGTAGCCAGAATGTTAAAGAACATATATGGCTGCAGGTAAACTTAGACCCTAAATTATTAGTATGCAAATGTTAAGCAACTTTTGCAAGATACGAGGAAACATCAAGTTACGAGCGCTCAACCGGCTCACTGTCCCTCGCTGTTATTTTACAGATTTTTATAACAATAATATAAAATGTTTTCACAATAATTATTATTTTATATCATCAGTATATTTGTTTATATCTATGTTTTTGATGTTTAGATGGCGGGAATTTTAATTTAAATAATTAATAGTATGTTTCTGCGGGGCTGGGACAAATACATTGTTTTTTAATTTATTTTTAATGTGGAAAATGCAATCGAGATACGAGTGCTGTCGTGGAACGGGTTAAACTCGTATCTCGAGGCCCCAATGATGTAGGTCTGTGCAGTAGATTACAGCGTCATTTTACAGACGAGTCGTGGATTTGATTCTGCTGTGATGCTCTG
>NW_007587149.1:0-906 GCF_000523025.1 Cynoglossus semilaevis | reverse complement strand
ATATATATATATGAATTAAGCAAGTAAAATTCTAGTTAATTGATAGTTTATTAATTAGCCCTTATTAGGGGCTCTGTAAAAATATCATTTTCAACATTTCGCTCGGCAAGTACTCTATGTTGCCTTGCTTCCTTTCTTCCTTTCCGAAGGCAGAACTCACAAGTGTGTTCTCATAGTTTATTTAAGAAAAGAAAAAAAAAAAAAAAAAAAAGATGACAAAGAGATGGCAGGCAGCGACGAGCAGCAGCACTAAGGCAGCAAAAGTACGTTTACTGGTGTGGCTTCTCCAGCATTCTGCAACACAACAGATCTCTTTAATCATCTAAAATTCAAACACTGAATGATTTAGGAGCAACCAGTAGAAAAACAGCTCCATCAAAGTTACCAGCGAACGAGACTTTCTAGGGTACGTAACAGTCTTACCGGCATTTGCTGTCTTTGTTTTCTGTTTGTTCTGGGTTATAACAGAGCAGATTTTTCATGTTCTGTACTGACTAGAATGTTGTAAACGTAAGTCACGTTAAGTAAACACAAGTCTCATCCACAGTCACAGTGAGGAGTCGGTCACTGACTTGTGTTTAGTCTACGCCTTGGACAGTTTCTGCGTTCAGTTTCTGGGTTTTTTGTTTTTTTTTCGAGCCTACTCAGACAGAAAGCTTAATAACAGCAGATGGATATATTTGTTTTAAACTAAACATATTTGTTTTAATCCAAATTATGGAATTATTATGTATGTAAAAAATGTCATGAAAAATATAAAAAAAAGGAAAACTCAAAATTAAGCATTTATATGTATATATATATGTATATATATATATAACAACAAAAAATGACCAATCGGAATGTAAGACTTTTTTTGTATTATGTATACATATACAGTATATATCAGAGGTGTGGACTCGAGTC
>NW_007587148.1:0-906 GCF_000523025.1 Cynoglossus semilaevis | reverse complement strand
GCTAATATATATTTAAGTCGAAAGACGTATTAATCTAAGCAATTTACAGAAAATGCGTCATTTGTTTATTTTTTATTTATTTTTCTCTTTTGTATTTTTTCAGTCATTTATCAGTTGTTTAGCTGCACACATTAATATCGTCAGTATTGTTTCCCGAAGCCAAAGTGTTGACTTAGCATCTAAATGCATGTCACCTTCCTCTGCCCCTGCCCACGGCGTGGCGAGCTCACCCGGCAACAATGACATCATTGTCCAGACTGGACAACAAAGGCAGCGGTCAGATGACAGAACGTCAGTGTTGTGTTTCGGTCCTGCAGAAAGAACTGTCACGTAACGCTGCCTGCCGCTTCTTTCTTTTTCTTTTTTGGACATTGGTTTAAATGTGAAATGTCGTCAGCTGAAAGTCAAGTTAAAAAAAAAAAAAAGGACGACATTGATCATAGTACTTTTGTGCGATATGCCACCAATGTACTGACTTTTTGTCCTTTTTTAAAGGAATATGTCCAAATTCATAGCTATTTTGTTTTTGTTCATTGTGTCCAAAAATAGAACTACTTTTGACCACACGTTTTTTAATATGACTTTTTCCGACAGTAGTGATATTGTGATATCTTCAAAGGCGAGAAAAGAAGTATAGAGAAGATTAAACCCATTTGAAGGTTCTGTTTGGTTTATGTGCATTTTTATATCTTAAACCCTCTTAGGTTTTCAGGTTTGTTTACATCCTATGTAAAAGAGCAATGCTGTGAAACCGCTCACTGAAGGGCTGAAAAATGTTGAGTCGGTCTAACAGTGCAGTTACGGTACATGTATCGAGCAATGGTTGGCATTCAAACAGTATTTAAACACAAATGACTATTTATTCAATCCTGTGATGGGATGTTAGCTGTTAGCTAGTAGCAACTT
>NW_007587147.1:0-906 GCF_000523025.1 Cynoglossus semilaevis | reverse complement strand
GTTGTTTTCACCTTAACTCTGACCAAAGAAATGACATAAATATTTCATCTATTTTTAGAAAACTAAATAAATGAAAATCAAATAATTAGTCAAACACAAAAACAAGTTATTTTACAATTTTTTCTTAATAAATATTTAAATATCCGACTCTGAAGAGGAACAATTTTTAACAAAATATCTTCTAAGTTAAATGACCTAAACGTATATGAAATATGCGATAAAACTAAAATTACGTAGAGACGATTGTCAATACCTTCAAATTCACCTGTTACATTTTTCTTTCTGAATTTTTCATTTCTTTTATATGTATATTTATATATTTGTTTCATTATTTTTCGATTGGACTTGATGTAAATATGAATGAGAGCAGATAGTAATAAAGTAAATATAGGTAAAATATAACGTTTTTATATTTTTATATTGTTTTTCGTGTCCTTGTATAGTTTAGCAATGTTAGCATTGGACTTAATAAAAATATGAACCTATTATTTTTCTTCTGACTGATCATGTGATTTTTTTTTTTCCAGCCTGTGTTGATGCAAAATCCTGACAATGTTTTAAATCCTTCAGACTCAAAATTGATCTGTGAAAAGCCGGTGGTATGTTGTACTTGACAGCAGGTGG
Organism: Cynoglossus semilaevis; assembly: GCF_000523025.1. Taxonomy (NCBI): domain Eukaryota; kingdom Metazoa; phylum Chordata; class Actinopteri; order Pleuronectiformes; family Cynoglossidae; genus Cynoglossus; species Cynoglossus semilaevis. The sequence continues at coordinate 282 of NW_007587147.1, read as the reverse complement.
CGCTGCAGCGTCAGCTAAATCCCATCAGAGCCGCTGTAAGATTTTATTTTAAGAAATTATTTTGTTCATTAACTGTGACTGCGATCTGTTCATGTGGAATAAATTATTTTAGACTGAACTGGCTGTTTGTTTTTAAACTGATGGAGAAAATATTAATTTAATTATAATAACGAATTATTTTTCACTGCAAAACCTACATTTAATCTGATTAATTTTTTAAAATATAAAAAGTACAACAGTAGTACCTTGTGTATGTTACTTCTGCGTTTACACTTAGATTAG
>NW_007587146.1:0-906 GCF_000523025.1 Cynoglossus semilaevis | reverse complement strand
ACTTCTCAGAGGTTCCTTCTTCACCACATGCATCTCAAAAAGACTCAAACTCTTTAAACGACTGCCTGGAAATGGACTCATTCATGGATCATCCTTCCAACATGTCCACGTCATCACATGACACAAGTGGTGACCTCTCCTCTGACTCGCCCAACACAGAGCGCCAGTATCCCAAGTCCTTGTGGGATGCTGTAAATCGCATCAGAAAACATACGGCACCTGACTCTGAGAATGAAGAGGAGGAAGTTGGTGAGCAGTGGGATCCAGAGATCACTGAGGAAGATCTGGACAGCCTTGATACGCTATTAGCATTTAACCACGAGACATTAGTCACCGGGGGATACCAGGTGTTAACGGAACCATGTGACATTGATCAGAGCAGGTGTGCGGAGGACGACACTCTGTCCTGCTGCAGCTTCAGCAGCCACAGCTCTGGAGATACTGTCATTGGAGAGGAAGAGGAGGCTGAGAAAATCCCACCTGACCAAAGCTCTACAACAACAGATGAAGATGAAGAACAATGCTGCGTAGAAGAGAGCGATGAGAGAGAGTGAGTCAAACGAGGGAGACATGGACACAGTGTCCATGTCTCCAGGTATGGTGACTCTTTAGCATTATTAGCTTAGCTTAGCTGGACCTTTGAGAAAACATTTTACTGTAGATAATGAATTTACTTTTTATTCTATTTATTTTAACACACTAATATACTGTATGTTAATGCGAGTTAACACATTATAATTAATTAATATGTTAACTCAACTAACCCAAACATGATATAAAGCAATAATTTGCCTGCTTTCAACCTCGGGGAGCATAGCTTTACAACAGCATCTAGAGCACCCCTGCTGGAGGAGAACAGTTTGTCTATAAAGAGCGAGCAAGGGTTGTTTTCCTCTATTTTTGGTT
>NW_007587145.1:0-906 GCF_000523025.1 Cynoglossus semilaevis | reverse complement strand
GAATCAGGAAAAAAAAGACTTTTAACATTCACATGTTTAATGGTCTAAATGTTCAAACTGCAGACAAATAAGTTTTTGTTTATTTTTTATACTATGCTTTTTGGTTTCCAATTTATGCACAATACTAAAAAAGTCTAAAATATACGTATTTCTGCCTTTTAACATTTAAATCATCGCTCTGTGTCGTTTAGGTCTTGCTGATGGAGTATCTTGATGTGAAGAACAGTCGACGCTCCACGGAGCCTTCAGCCCAACTCTCCTACGCCAGCACCGGGAGTGAATTTGCTGCTTTTTTTGCAAAGAAAAAACCCCAGCGTGCCAAGCAGTCTCTCTTCAAGTACGGATCACTCCTTTTAATACAACACTTAATCCTACTGTGGTTTATCTGAAAACTTTTTGTCCAATATTATTTTTTTTTGCAATGGAGCCTAAGTTTTATCTGTAAAAAAAGTTTGAAAAAGGAAGAAACCAACTTAAGTCACACCTGTCTATTTTTAAGACATCGATTTGACAAAAATTTGAGGACAAATTTCAGTCTGAATGTAGAATCTCTCTCTCTGGAGTGCTCTTACCGGAGCAGCTGTGACACCAACATGTCTCCTCATGAGGATCAATTATCAAAATTATTATTAATTCTGGTCCTGATAACCCTGTGGCCTATGTAAGTTTAAAGTCAGAAAAAGAAGAACTTTATCTCAGAAAAGTTTGGTGTTCATTTTTCATTCCCAAGGTCGTCGTTCCTTGTTGTCAACTGCACTTTGCCGTGTTGTCACTTGTTAAATCTTATGTTGCTTATATAGGTTTGAGTCATCTTCCCATGCCATCAGTATGAGTGCCTACTTGAGGGAGCAGAGACGAGAACTCTACAGCAAGAGTGGAGAATTACAAGGTGAGGAGAGGGGGATG
>NW_007587144.1:0-907 GCF_000523025.1 Cynoglossus semilaevis | reverse complement strand
GATTTTCTTGAATTTAGTGGATTATTTAACATCTATTACAAATATTTATTATTAGATCAGATGATTTAATCCACTTAAATTAGATGAAAGATTATAATATTTTACTTTAGATAAATTTAGAACAGATGGTTTTTGATTAGATTATATTGGATCAGTACGTTGGAGATTAGATTAGAATAGATTAGATTTTGGTGCAGCAGCAGAATCTTGTTAACTTGGTTGTTTTTAACAGATTAAATTAAATAAGGTTAGATTAGAATTGACAAATTCAAGAAAACAAACAAACAATTGTTTTCAGAATAGAGGAGATTGGATTTAATGCAGTAAATTATAATGAGATCAAATGATCAACTCCGCTGGGATCTCCTGGTTACTTTCCTCGCCAAGCCCCTGCATCTTTCCCATTTGATGCTGCTCTCCCTAAGGTCAGTGAGGTCGCAGAAGTTTTACAGAATGCAAGAGCAGCCTCAGCTCCAGGCCCCAATGGGATAACTTACAAACTATACAAGTATTGCCCAAGGGTCCAGAAACTTCTGTGGAACCTTATGAGGGTGGCCTGGGAGAACCAAGTCATCCCCTCAGAGTGGCAAAGGGCAGTCACAGTTTTTATCCCAAAGGTGGCAATATCCACCACCATCAGTCAGTTCAGGAGCATCGTGCTCATGAATGTCGAAGGAAAGATCTTTTTCTCCGTACTGGCGAAGAGGCTGACCAACTACCTGACTAGCAACAGGTACATTGACACCAGCTGCCAGACAGCAAGTGTACCAGAGCAGATCCAAAGAGCAAAAGGCGAAAAAGGTGACCTGCATGTGGTATGGCTGGACCTTGCCAACACATATGGATCCGTCCCCCATCAACTCATCAACTATGCCGTGGACTTCTATATCCCTGGCCCCATCAGAAC
>NW_007587143.1:0-908 GCF_000523025.1 Cynoglossus semilaevis | reverse complement strand
TTTTCTTCTTTTTTCTTTTCTTTTTTTGCAACTCTTTAAATAGACATTCACTAAAAACACCTTCATGACCTGAGTGACGTGATTCTTGTCCATCACATTCACAACATTAATTATAGGCAACAACTTAAAACTTGTAGCAAAAGTGCAAGCATGGTGAACCAACCTTTTGAATTGATTTTATATTGATACATATACATTTATATACAAATATGTATATATAAATATTTTGTTTTTCCATCTTACGAAGCCCCTAAAGGGACATGGGGGGAGGGGAGGGATTAAACGTATTTACCCTTCATGAACCTCCCTACACTGTTATGAACAGTCGAACAACAACAACAACAGTGCCCTCCTGTGTCTAACTGAGGTATCCTACATTAATTAAATGCTCACCGTATATACAGTACATGTCACACCTGACACGCGGGTATCTTAGATTTCCCAACCATACGTACTGTACATGATTGTTTGTTTTTTTAATGTGTTATCTGGGTGTGTATGTGTGGCAAAATGTCTTATCGTTTATTTAAATACAGTTTTTTCTATTAGGCTAGAAAATTATTATATTTCACAAAAAATTGAAAATTTTAATGTCGTTAAATATCCACGATATACTGAGAAAGCGTAGTAGAACAGCGATAAAGAGATGGACCACTGTAACGTGAAAGTTATCACGTAATTACGTGAAACCTATTACGAAATAACGTGAAACTTATCACGAAATATATAATAATAATGGATAATACTTCAGGAAAGAAAGAGCCCAGGGGCATACACACAGGAAGCACGACTGCCCCTTAACCTTAACCTAAGGTTTCTCATGCTCACGAGAAGGTATCCATGCTCACGAGATACGTTTCATTTCCCCCCCCCATGTCCCCTTAGGGGCTCCGTACCATCTCGATATA
>NW_007587142.1:0-908 GCF_000523025.1 Cynoglossus semilaevis | reverse complement strand
GTATCCATTGGATTAAGTTAGATGTCATCATATCTATTTACTAATGCGACATCTACGTTCTCTCCGGCGATGCTTAACTGAAGTGCATGAGACTAGATGAATGCAAAGTCATATAGACTGTCTTAATGTATTTATGATGTCATCTTGTCCGTTGGGTGGAAAAGAAACAGTGTTATTACGGCTCTGATCAGCAGAGTTGTGTAAATAGGGGATGTCTTGTGTCTCCCGTGTATAGGATCAGATAATGAGTCAGGAGTTTGAAATGCCAGTCCTCTCACCTATAATTATTCTGCTGTGTTTTCCACTCTACTGTCACTGTCATTCGTGCTCCTGTCAACTTCAGTGTCTCTTCAGTGCTGCATATTTTTTTCCGACATTCCACTGCTCTAAATAAACAGACACAGGGTGTTTTTGAAGCCAAACCAAATCAGATTACAGATCACTTTCACATCACTTAGAAGCGTAGTCCTTTGACACATTCCATTACCATTTTCAGCATTGCCTTTTTATTGACCACCATGTCACATAAAAATAATTTGTTATTGGAAATAAAACCAAATTGGATTAGATTCTGTCACGTCAGCTGAGTTCCATGTGGTGTACTACGTTTCTACTTTGCTTTTGTACATCAGGGAACTTGAATGTATAATCATTTTTGTGGTATCCTGTTGCAACTACATACTTAATGGCGCCACCTGTGGCAGTATGTGTTGGTTGCAAAGATTCACACTTTAAATGTTTGCAGTGTGAGGCGAATAGGGGACTAAATACAACGGACATAATAATTAACGTATTTTCTGGACTATAAGTCGCTCCGGAGTATAAATCGCATCAGTCAACAAATGCACAATGAAGAAGAAAACAAAAACACAAGTCGCTCAGGAGTATAAGTCCAGCTAGCTAGAGTG
>NW_007587141.1:0-908 GCF_000523025.1 Cynoglossus semilaevis | reverse complement strand
CTTGCAAAGCAATGACTTGGTCCCACCCTTGCTATTTTGTGACGTATACTAAATGTATGTTTCGAATAGAGTAGAATGAAATAAAGTAGTCTTTGTCGTCAATGTAATTGATACAGTGAAACCGAGGCTCCCACAGAGCCACCGTATGCCAGAAAAATTATTTAAAACTGACAAAAACAAGAAAGAAACAAAGCAACTCTTGCCTTTGCCCTTGTCTTCTTTTAGATTTAGTATCAGAATACGCTTTTTTTAATCAATTTGTTGTGTCAGTGCTGTAATTTGTCATACGGTGTGGCATGGCATGAAAGCTATATCATATAAAATAAAAATTGGATACCTGTTTCTTTTCTAACTCACTTCACCATTCACTTTAACTCGCTTTTACTTCGCTTTTTCTTTTTCTATTTCTGTTTCTTTTGTGCATTTCTCCAGTTCTTTTTTAATCGGAATGCTGCTGCTGCTGCTGCTGCTGCTAGAGGCTGAAGAAGGTGGGTGGCCTTTGTGGTTGTTTAGGCCACGGCCGAGATGCCCCTTCACATATGTCGAGGGTTGCTGTCCTTCAGATGTCTCTCAGTTTTCCCTCTTGTAAAAGTCCTTGACACGTTTGATGAAACAAGCTAATAAACCCAGCACCACCTGCAGCAGAAACGCTGAACGACGTTCATCTTTGTTTTTTTTCAATAAAAAGCTTCGCTACAGTTTTTGCTACAGCTAGCGAAGAAAAGAAGCCAGTCTTCTTCTCTGTATATTGGAGCAAGTATTACACCTGTTTAGAAAACAAAAGAAATCCAAACTCTCTTGTGTTTATATGTGTCATAGAGTGACAGACAGATTACACTAGTGAGAAAATATGGTATATATCTTTTTCAAAACCTGCAGCAATTTCTCATATACTTAAATAGGAGTTT
>NW_007587140.1:0-908 GCF_000523025.1 Cynoglossus semilaevis | reverse complement strand
CCAAGAGGCTTCTTCAGTCCTGAAGAACTCTTCACAGTTCTGAACACTTCCTAATACTTCGCCCTCCCTTCCTTGAAGGTCTTTGACCAGCACTGGTCCAATTTCAACTAGCAGCCTGTTGGCACCAAAGGTTTTTGTTTTTGCGAACCAAAAACTTGCCCAGTAGCAGAAAAATATACAGTACATACAGTAAGTGTCACTGTATCCTGTAAAGCAACGGAAATGTCACAAAAGTATATGAAATGACCCTGATCCCATTTAGTTGAACACCGTTGTGTTGCTAAACTCAACATACAACGCTATACTTGCAAAAAATTGAAGAAAGACACAAAGATCGAGAGTACTCAGCCCTTTCAGATTGACTTAAATATTTTATTTTTTTGTTTGTAGCGGGGAGAACGCAAGGCGCGCCGCAACGCGGAGGTCGCCTTTGTGTTCATCACCGATGGCATCACCTCAACTGAGCAGCTGGAGGAGGGCGTGACCGCCATGAGGCGAGCAGAAGGCGTTCCGACAGTGATTGCCATGGGAACAGACACAGACGAGGAGGTGCTGCGAAAGGTGTCACTAGGAGACATGTCAGCCATCTTCAGAGGGGACGACTACAACATCCTGAACAAACCCTCTTTCTTTGAGCGCTTCGTCCGCTGGATATGCTAGTGACAAAACTGTAACTCTCCGTGACACAAAAATGTAAATGAAAATCCGTAGACAGAAAAGTACAGCCTTCAGCGTGAAAAAAAACAAAACAAAACACAGAGGTTCCACAGGAAATGTCTGAATTGTTATCAGGATATGTATAAAGAAAGAATCAGAGGCTCAGAAAAGGTTACTTACTTCTGAAAAAATAAAAATAAAAATTACACATTAGTAGAAAATTATCGATGTAGTTGTAGGTCGCCGAAAAA
>NW_007587139.1:0-908 GCF_000523025.1 Cynoglossus semilaevis | reverse complement strand
GGCCAAGGACGGAAACTGCTGCTGAATGTGCTTTACCTAGTTTGAAGAACTAGTTTGGTTTGGGACTAAAGTTTTGGTGTTTACACATTTGTATTTGTCAGAAACAATTCATGAACAGCAAAACTGATTAATAGCACAAGCAGGGTTGTTGTAATTTGGCAAATTTGAAAAGTAAAACTGTAAAAATGTTGGGAAACACATCTTAAAAACATGAATTACTTTTCTATTCTAGGATATTCTACTTCTACGCTGACGATTAACTCTAATTAAGAACAACGACAATGTCAGTGTCAGTGGACGACCTGACAACAGTGTTTCTGCTCGTTACGAAACGGTTTACATTTTACACTGTAAACATACGGCGCCTGGCATTTCTTCTCTTGTAAAGCCTCCCTGATGCACATGCAGTAATGCCATGGCATTTAGCATTCATCACCAAAGATGGAGGCAAAGTAAAAATACCCCGCCGCTTAGAAATATTGTGTATTGTGGGATGACATGATGCACGTAAACCCATATAAAAAGTGCCATTGTTCCTGCGGCTGGGCTGCACTCAGCTGAGATACAGCAGGTCGTGTTGAGCGCTGCCTCACTCTCCATATGGCTTCAATGGAATTTATGTTAGGCAGGCACCAATAAGCCAAATCCAGTTAGCAACGTTATATCATTGGAGGCTAATCTAATTTCAGACTCAGTGTGTTTTAGTTGTCAGTGGCTCCCTTTCTCTCTCCCCTACTCTTCCTCATCCTCTGCTGTGTCTCCCTCTGTCCATCCATCCATCTTTCCATTTGAGTGTCACCTGCCCCCTGAGCTGGCGACGCTCGGTCTTGGACTTAGCGTGAGAGCCCCATTACCCTGACTGGGAGCTTTGTTTTCCCTGTGAATCTGCCAGGGAGTGTGTATCTGGC
>NW_007587138.1:0-908 GCF_000523025.1 Cynoglossus semilaevis | reverse complement strand
TTTTTTTTATGGTCATAACGGCCTTAATACTGTATCTTGAACTGTTGTTAGAATAAGAAATAAATTAAAAAATAAAAAAGTTGACATGTTTTCACTGCAATAAAAACACATGATGTGAAATGACTACATTTTACAAAGAAAATTTCTCAAACATAGCATAGCATAGCTTAGAATATCAGCATAACATTACATAACATAACATTGCATAACATAACACAATAGTTCTTCATGGCAGCAGGGCAGACTCTAAAGACACTCCCTGCTGATATAATGCAGACACTCCATCAGTCCATCAACATTCACACTCACATTCAGCTCAGATTCACTGTTTACATTCAATCTCTGCTCTGCAGGAACCAGAGAACCAAAGAAAAACACTGGGCATTCAAATGAAACCATCCAGTGACCTTCCTGTGGTGAGGCAACAGTGCTCACCGCCATGTCACCGTGAGGCCCGACACGGAGCTGAAATACATCACAGGTCATACTGCTCTTTTGACTTCACATAAACTGAGCCCAATAACTTCTAAATACAGATGATTACACAGCCGTGGTTACTCTAATACTACATCTGTTTATGAGTCGGATCACATTTAATAAAAGTCCTGACTGCAAAAATACTTCATCGTACTGGAAAGGTTTTGCATTGTTGTTGCACTTTGGTTCAGTCATGGACTCTGAGTTCTGGCCGTGAGTGTTGAAATCAGCTGATTACATCATCCTACACTTCCTGCTCCACTGTGTGTGAAGTATTTGTGGAGCTCAACCACAACATCAGATGTGACCTCGATAAAAACGCTGTCGTGTGTCGCCCTGTGTATTTGTACCGCCACAGATAGACATTATTAAAAAATATCAAAATAAAAGCAGAGGCTCAGATCTCACTCCAAACACACACGATCCAAAAC
>NW_007587137.1:0-908 GCF_000523025.1 Cynoglossus semilaevis | reverse complement strand
CCTACGGCGGAGCCTCATTGTGCATCTTCTTTTTTTTGCTGCTGTTTTCTTAATATCACAGGCAGAAAAAGCCAAACAACCGGCGTCCAAGGTTTTTCAAGGATGGCCAGATTCAATAATATAAAAATACCAGAAGTCCAAACGCTTTGGTTGAACCAGTGATGCAATGAAATACAAACGGAGCAGTTCTCACCAGACTTCTGCAGAGCATTTCATGCACTGATAAAAGAGGACAAAGCTGCGAAAATGAAATAAAAACCAGGGAAGAGCTAACAGCTAGCCAAGACAGAGCTAAATGGTCTAGACAAATTTTTTTTTATTATTTATTGAGTGAAAAGTGGCTCAAAAAAGACAAAATCGTTAGGGAAAATTAGCTAAAAAAATACTAAAAGAAAAACCATTAACAGCTTCACACAATGTATCTAAAATACTGGAAAGAAGCCAAAAACAATAGGCACAGGTGGAAAAGTTGGTCAAAACGGCATAAAAAGATCAAAGTTAGCAAAATGTGTTTCTATAAACTAAGCTAATACGAGCTAAAATACATAAATATAAAATATATATAAAAATGACATTAGATATATAAAAGTAGCTTTAAGTTGGTCAAAACAAATAAAATGAAAAGCTAGCAAATGCTTGACAGTAGCCTAAACCACATAAAACTAAAAAAAAAATAAAAAAAAATTTAGTAACTCATAAAAAGCCTAAAGTTAAAATTTAAAATAAAAGTCAAAACAACTCATATGGAGAGAGACCAAGCTGCAAGTTCTATGGTTTTCAAGCCAGGAATGATGGGCCACAGAAACCATGAACGTGTGCCACATTGGGTCCTGGAGCCAGACTTTGGACACCCCTTCCCTAAGTGCACCTGGTGCCTTGCTCAAAGGTTTGCTGGCACACTTCAAACA
>NW_007587136.1:0-908 GCF_000523025.1 Cynoglossus semilaevis | reverse complement strand
TCTTTATTTTCATTATAATAAATACTAGTTTCACCTAATCCGCGTGATATTGTACTGTTGGTTGATCTAGTGTGTGAATTTTGGTGTGTGATTGTTTCATTCACCTTGTCCATATCAGTATTCTCATAAGGTGGCGGAATCTGTGCAGCATTTTCTGTTTCATCTTTAAGTATATCAAAATCTCCTGTGAATTTAACTGAGCCAGCTAAGCTGGGATAAATCCCTGCAGTTAGCTGACCATCATTTTTTTCTCATTTGGCTGTTTATTACACTTTCTCTAAGTTTGTTCCAGTATTTTTGGCCTCCGTTTTTTAGACAAATTTAGAATTTTCAACTCAAGCTTTTGGCTTGTAATCCTCTTTTACTTTGTCTTTTCTTACTTTTATCTTTTGGCTTGTACTTTGATCCTTTTTCCATAATCTCACACATCTCCACATCAAATGTGCCATCCGTAGGCCAGGGCGTGGGCGTGCTTGCTGTACATTTTGCCCATTTTTAAGACAATTTTGTGATCTCTGATATATTCTGGGAATTTAGCACCCATTATCTCAGTGGGTCGTCCAGCCATTGTTATGTTACTGTGTTGTGTTTGAATACTGATGTTATACTGTTTTCTGTTTATTACATAGCAGCCTTTTTGAAATCTGTGTTGGATTTAGCACTAACTGAGCAGAATTAGTTTTTGTTTTGCTATGCTATTTATATATTTAAACCAATTATGCTATGCTGATGCTAGTTAATACATCGGTTTTAATTGCCGCTATGCTATTTAGGCTTGCAGATAAATGCTAGTTGCTAGGCTACCTCGGCTAATTGCTAATGTCTAGTTGCTAGGCGACTTCAACTAATGTTTATCCCCCTGGTGTTTTCTCGAATTTTTAACTGCTGAAAGATTCTTGCTGTGTGAG
>NW_007587135.1:0-909 GCF_000523025.1 Cynoglossus semilaevis | reverse complement strand
CAGTCCAGGGATCTGGAAATTGGTGGCCAAGTTCCGCAGTAACCCACAGCAGAGCTACACTGCAGAATTTGAAGTCAAAGAATATGGTATGTCCCTTTATTGGATATGTTTTTGCTGTAAAAATGTATTCACTTACTTTTGTGTAGAGAATAATCTCGATTTTAATTTTCAGTGCTGCCAAGTTTTGAGGTGAAACTGACACCTGTGACCTCTTTCTTCTATGTGGACAGTCCAGATCTCATTGTTAACATCAAAGCTGAGTAAGTTGTTTTTGTCAATTAGTTTAATAGAACTTGTTTTATCATGAACTGGGTGGAATAAAAAATCACCAGGGATTTAGTTACACTAGCCCTAAAACAATTTTCATGTGTGTTTTCAGGTACCTGTTTGGTGAATCTGTGGATGGCACTGCTTATGTAGTATTTGGTGTCATAGCTGAAAATCAAAAGAAAAGCTTAGCCGGCTCTCTTCAGAGAATATTGGTATGTTGTTATAATATTTTCACTTTTTTGTCACATCATATAAATGTGCTCAACAATGACAATAAGATGGTTATTCTGAATAGATGTCTTATTTTTTCAATGGTACCTGGTAATGTGTGGCTGTAGTAGTATGATGTACTAACTCAAATGTACGATTCTTATTATGTCATATTAGGTTGAAAGAGGCAGTGCAGTGGCTACACTGAAGAGGGAACACATCTTACAAACCTTCAACAATATCAATGATCTGGTTGGAAAATCACTGTTTGTAGCCGTCAGTGTGCTGACAGACAGTGGTAAGAAAAGACCACGTGACATCGCCATATTTTTATGTTGTATTATAATGTCACAAACAACCCAAAAAGTACTGTCAGACAACTTCAAGAAAAAAAGTAGAAGAAAAGTGAACTACATATAAAAAAAAAAA
>NW_007587134.1:0-909 GCF_000523025.1 Cynoglossus semilaevis | reverse complement strand
AGTTTTACATGTAATCTATCTATCTGTTTGTGAGTCAAAAAGTATGCCCACGCCTGTCGTAGAGTGTATATTTATCTTTAGTGATGTCACTGAGTCCCACCTGTGGGTGTGGCGTTGCAGACAAAGAAGGTGCTTAGCGTGGTGTAGAGGCCGTTGACAGCATCGTAGAAATGTTCGGCAAAGAACACGTGGTTCTCCACGGGCTCACTGGCCAGCGTGTGTAGCTCCTCCCACCTGTAACACAGGCCAATCAGAAATCAGAAGTAGAGTCACTGTTTCTAAAGTAGAAGGAGAAAAATTTGATACCTGGGGTAGCGCAGACCGACGGCAAACAGGACCACGCCAGTTTCTTTGAGTTGTGCGGCCGCCTGCACTGTGTTGCCCTGGGACATCCCATCAGACAGCAGGATGGCGATGCGGGCCACAGGGGACGAGGAGTTGCGACCGCCCGGGAAACCCTTCCTCAAAACGTATTTCAGAGCTAGCCCCGTCTGAGTGCTGCCCCCTCTGTGGGTTCACAGGAAGAACGTTTTTTTACAAACAAAGAATCCATGTAGAATAAAAATACCCCTCCACCAGGGTAAACCTTACAGGAAGTCACATGTCGCGACGGAGTGACATGTTTGAACGCAATGTTATCAACCTTTTCCTTCCCTTTCTTTGTGGACTGGAACTCCAGGAAAACTTGGACTTGAATCTCCAAAAGTGTTATTTTGTACGGAGTTATTTTGGGATAAAGATAGTAAACAGAGACCCCGCGGTTTCCTCTCCTTCCTCTGCAGATGATGCTATGAATGCATCACCTTTAAGGGTTGGTTGCACTAGGACAAAAGTCAGATCTTATAATAATGGATGGATGATTAATGATGATTCATAAATCACAATAAATTACAATTAATCTTGATTAAT
>NW_007587133.1:0-910 GCF_000523025.1 Cynoglossus semilaevis | reverse complement strand
AAAATGTTTCGACTCTCCCAAAAATTTTATTTTTGAATAATTAGAGCCTTTGTCCGCGGTTACAAAACCACCATCACAACCCACTACAATTGAATGTACTTCCTGTGCAGACTGGGGCATGTTCTACGTGTTCATAACCTATCGCCTGCAAAGCTGTGACTCAGCGTGTCTGCAGTCTGTGTTCCACCAGAACAGGGTTACGTCTTGCTTTTGTCAGTGACACGGGTCAATGACTTACCTGTCTCGAGAGGGGAAAAGTGGATGGTTTGTTCCTGTAAATGGTGTGACTCAGCGTAACATATGGTTTTCAGCGAATTCCATCTGCACCAAATTACACACTGATGACTGATGACATCATGATGACATGCAATGTCTGTTGCTGGCTGCGTTGAGTGAAATATCTCGAGCAGCTTGTTGGAGCCAGACGCAGAGACTCCCTGAGGTGATTATTAAGTGGTCCTAACAGAACGCTGCGGCAGAGTCAAACACACAAGACTTCAGAGAGCTGTAGATTTCCTGCACTCGCTTTGAGGTTTACTGATACGCTGCGTGGAAAGCGACACCTACACTTTTAGAACTTTGGAAGTTTAAGAGTAAGTAAAATGTATGACTTGTTCCAGTGGGAACAGTTTGATGGAGTTAGGGATTCAATTTATACAAAGCGAACATAGTTTTGGTGAATTTAATCTCGTGGGATAAAATGTTCGTGTAGTGTTTAGGGCACCCTCTGCAGGGGACAAAGGGAACCGTCTTGCTCTCGGTTTGAAATTGTAGAATACATAAATTTGTGTGTACTGAATTGTACATTCATGGTGAGATTAATACTTAGCCTAATGGAGAGGCTCTGGTAAGGACTTTTAAAATATATGACCTTGAGGTCGGATGCTGATAATTGGTGAGCCCCAATTTA
>NW_007587132.1:0-910 GCF_000523025.1 Cynoglossus semilaevis | reverse complement strand
ATTAGTTCTCCTTCATACTCTCTATGCCCGTTTTGCCTTGTACATGAAGCTGGCTTGTAGTAAAGTAGTGCAAACTTCACATGAACGTCAGTGGCACCACGGAGTGACACCTCCTAAAACCAAGCATGTGTGATAGTGGTAAAACCAAGCACCGAAGCATCAACTGACATTTCTATCTTTAACTTTATCATGTTGGTTAACTGTTCTCGCCTGGATGCTAACAGTGTGTTTGTGTGTGCGTGCGCTGTATCTCTGCAGGGGGAGAAGAATGCCGGCTTTGACGTGCTGTACCACAACATGAAGCATGGCCAGCTGGCAACCAAGGAGCTTGCAGAGTTTGTCCGTGAGAGGTAAGGTTTTTGTGTATTTATGAATATCTGTGTGGGAGGTGGCGGTGGTGTCGACGTGACCATGTGGAGAAATTCTTGACGTGCACTGAGGAAGGGAGACAAGGGATTCTGAAACCCTCAGAGAATCTCATGCTATGAATTGCATCTTAATCCATTTTTGCCGTGTTCTTGCCTCACCCCGTATTAAATGCCAGGATTTTATTGACTGTTTTTATTGAAAGTCTGTGGCAACCACAAGAAACACAAAGTGGTTTTGACAACTCCAGTGATACTCACTCTGCCTTTTATTTATTTTTTTCCCCCCATAAATGTTGACTCAAATAGACTTTTCCTGTGACATTGAGCCTAATTTATTTCTAAGTGATTTTATTATTTTGATGTCTGCAGTTTTATCCTCTGTAAAGTTGTGGGATGAGAAATCAAAGCTCCAACTGAACAGGAGAAATACATTGTACACACTGGGACAAACAACTAATACATTCACTTTGACAATGAAACTAGTCCTGTTAATAAAGTCTATCTGCATGAGTTTAGAATGTAAAGACTAGGGCAGCTGCAGA
>NW_007587131.1:0-910 GCF_000523025.1 Cynoglossus semilaevis | reverse complement strand
ACACTCCTCGCCCCCCTCCCTCACAGTGTTGCTTGTGTGTTAATTCTTAAATGAATATGTGTGCTCAGGCACACGGCTGTATTGGCACCGGCATCTATAACGCCGATATCCAGGAAAACCCAGGGAGCGTCAGGACAGTGTCGGTGTCTCCTGAGAGCTGAGGTGTGTTTTTGCAGATAAGTGTCTGGTTTTATGTTTTATAAACGCTCATTTCAGTGTCCGACGGCCAGTCAGTTTGAGAAATGGCTTCAATCTGGGCCGTGCAGCTGGAGAAAGCCCCGGGCTACGGCAGAAACATGAACCTCAGAGACTAACGTGACACGTCAGGGCAGTGCTTAATCAACAGCCTGACAAACCGCTGGTGAAAGGCGTCAGAGCCTCAGAGTTTGGAGGGATATCCTCTCCGCTCTTGTTGTTTCTGTGAAGCCCACTTTGCATTTCTGAGCTTTAAGGTACTGCGACACTGCTAGTACTTTTTCTATCGTTCATTCACGATCGTCTGACTTTTCTTTTCTCCTGATTTCCATACGTCTACGTTTCACCCCTTCTGTGGCCGGTGCTGTTGCTGTCATTACAGGCTGGTTAGCTGACAGATGTGCAGTGAATAGCTTGTGACAACCTCAGGCCCTCAACTCATTTGTCATCCTGACTGCATGAGTGTCTTGTGCTGCAGGGAGGGGGAGTCAGAGGTGTCACAGTCGGACCAGAGTGACTGCAGCAGAGGAAACAATTAGGAACACCTTCACACTTTTTGGTTCCCCTGCACTTCTTCTTCATCATCGGAATATTATGTGTGTGATATTATTATGTTCTCCTGCAACAGCTACGGTGAGTTATAATAAAACTACAGGGTCTTGGATTCAATAAACATACACATATTAATATGCATATATATACACCTATATAAACA
>NW_007587130.1:0-910 GCF_000523025.1 Cynoglossus semilaevis | reverse complement strand
CATCTAAAACATTTCCTTTGATTAAGTTGTGCAGATTATTCCTTAGAGAAAAAAAAAACACAATTAAGAACGTTCAGGGAAAAATATATTCCAGCTAATGTTGAGCTAGAATTTACTGGTACACGAGTAGGGTATTTTTCAACTTTCAACTTGGTTAAGAAGACAATTGTTTCCCATTTATGATGTTTTTTTTTCCAGCGTTAAATCATTTCACTGTTTGGACGTAAGACCTTGTTACTTATTCTCGATAACTTCGGACTCGGATTCAATGTAGTTGCATTACTGCCATTTACTGGGCATACTTTCTAAAGGTTACTATGTACTTGCCTAGGAAGTACAGGCCCATAAAGAGAAAAGACTCACATTTTCTAAACAAATATCCATATATTACAAACAAGGATAATAAGGATGTGCTAGACACATTACATCTGTTTTTTGTTCTTTCTTATTAATAAAGAATATACTTTTTTTTTGGCCGTGACAAAAAACAGTATGGTCTGCAGACTTTATAGTGTATTGCTTCCCATCCACCAGTAGAGGGCGGGCTTGGACTCCTGCGACAACAGAAGACGAATCACAAGTATGACAAGTGACATAAATGTAAACATTTATGGGTTTTCATTTTCCCTCCGTTTCATTTTGTATCGAGTCTTGTTACCATGGGTTTTAATATGATTATTATTTTAAAACATGTACTGTATGATACAGATATGCTTTAAAAAGTCGGTTACAGTAGAAAACGGCGTTCACGTAATTGTTAACAGGAAATTAAAATACTGCAGGGAGAGTGATGTTTATGTCAGGGTAATGGGACTGCACTTCACGGCTGTTCTTCTGGGGGGAAAAAATTGACATAATATCACCAAAAGCAAGTTTAACACTCGTTTTTAAATACACCTTAATTTAACGT
>NW_007587129.1:0-910 GCF_000523025.1 Cynoglossus semilaevis | reverse complement strand
AGGTGCACTATTTTTTCTAGAGCACACATACTTTTGCGAATCCCATGCATTGCGTAATCGGGTTTTCATTATCGGAAAAAAAAGATGACGATTCTAACAGATATTACAATGTATCGGTCGACCGATATTATCGACCATCCTTTGTCACTAACCATAGTGCTAACTTCCTCCTAGCATTATGTTCGTCTTGAACGCGTCTGACTAGCTAGCCTTGTTTTCATATCTTAGATTTGAATCCCTGTCTTTTTTCTCTGTGCTGCTGAATTCAGTCCAGATAAAGACCCACACTGCAGTGGGGTAATTAGGATGAATTGTTTTCTACAGGTACAGAGGGCAGTTACAACAGTCTGCCTTATGAGGCTTCACGTTGAGATTCCATATGCAGCACGAAATCTGTTGCATTTTGACTGAAGGGAATAAATCCATAAATAAGGACTTTAAAAAAAAAAAAAAAAAAAAGAAAATCAATGAACGAACTATGGCTCTGGTCCCATTAGTTTCAGTGCTGTAACAAACTGCATCGAGTCTGGTTGGTTGAAAACAACAAATCTTCTCTGACTTTTAGCCCAACATTTAGCTAAAAGTTTTAAAAAAAATTATCTAAATATTCCTTCAGTCCTAACCTATTATGTAACATGTGTTATGTGGTGATGAGTGACATCTGCCTTACATGCAGAAGGTCCTGGGTTCGAGCCCTGTTCGAGCTCCTGTGGAAGCTTGGGTGAACTGTAATGACCTAATATAAAAAAAATAAAAATAAAATAAAAAACATTATTAGGTCTGAATAGCAAGACATGCAAAAATTAAAATTAAAAATACAAATTTTAAATGACTATTTTTCCACATGGGTAAAAGAAAAAAAGACTCAAAAAAATCACCTGAGCTTTGAGTCATTTTATTTTCATATTAG
>NW_007587128.1:0-910 GCF_000523025.1 Cynoglossus semilaevis | reverse complement strand
TTTTTTTTGTTTGTTTGTTTTGACAAACTAAACTAAGCAATTTAATCCCAAGAAAATATAATAAGACCCACACGTACTGAAAACGGACTGTTTTTACCTAGAAAACCCGACCAAACAGGATGAATGTACCATAGTGGTGTATCGTCAGATGCACACTCTCTCTACCACACTCACTCTTGCATCCTCACTCTAAATTCAGAGAGATTTTATTTTGAAAAACAGAGAGAAAATTGAAGCAAACAAAACACATTTGTACTAACTTGATTACAACAATTTGTAACAAGAAAACCCAAAATTGTGAACATGGATCGACTTGTGTATATACATACAGTACTGTGATACGTTAGAAAACTGCCTTCCACCTAGATGAAGGTTGAACTTCCGGTCGAACCCTAATTAATGTCTTTGTTATTCAGTGTTTTTATGGTGGGGAATATCCGTGTCCGTGAACAGTATATCTCGTCACCGTTTTTTTATAGACACGTGATCCTCTTTCGGTAGATTCATCTGATCAGGTGTTATTTACTTCAAGAAGTTCTTGTTGATTTAACAGCACTTCGAACATGTGACACACGGTCAAGTGATCAGCTCTCTGTCCCGGACTAAAACCTGTAAAAGTCGTTCGGTTAAATTTCCGCAGCACAAAATGTGTAGTTTGTTTATATTCGGGTTAAATTTGTTCAAATGTAGTTTTATTCTCTTATTCATTACTTTGTTATTTAACTCCTAAATACAACCGGAGACACGTCCGGGGTTGTTCAACTTCACTAACATTGGCATGTCTCCCTCTGGTGGAGAAAAATAAAACATTCTGTCTGGGTCTTTCTCGCCTCTTTTTCTGTTTTATTTCAGTGCCTTCACGTGCGACTCTACTTGTATTGCAGTTAAGCCCAAAAGTAAATCCTGGAAA
>NW_007587127.1:0-910 GCF_000523025.1 Cynoglossus semilaevis | reverse complement strand
TGGCTTGAGTGAAGAGTTAGTACGCAGGGTGAAAGGCATCTTGTTTTGATTGGCAACATCGTTTTGGAATGCAGCCACAGGGACAATTTAAATACCAGGAAGGTTTGTTACTTTTTACAACCTAAATAATGACATGGTCCTGCACAGACACAGTCACAGGCCTCACAACATCGTTAGACAATGAAACACACGAGGCTGAAAATAGCCAAAGTTCCATGCATTCTACGGAGGGAATGTTCCTGAATAAGAAGGCTGGAGAATACATTTCAGATTTTGTTCACGTTTCCTGCCAATGGTCTGAGAGAGTTATGCCCTGAGGTTTGCTCATGGTAAAGATAACAAAACACTATGGAACGGCAGGTTCCTGCCAAGTTGAGTCATAGTTTTGAGAAGTGCCAGTTGGTTGCTAAGGAAAATAAACAGAGAGAAAATGTAGGTCGTGGAGAATAAAGGTTTGATATATTTCACCTGAGTCGACCTGAGAGCCTTAACAAAAGCATAAAAGAAGGGAGACAGCTGTGACTACACTCACTTCATGGAGCACAATAGCAGAAAGGAAACAAAAGGCGATGCTGGCAGATCTCAGTTGGACTGATTTACTTTTGATCTTTTACATCTTAATAAAACACTTCTTATTTGATTTGTGGAGGTGGAGTGAGAATGTTTGGAAAAGAAGAAAGAATAAGACACAGCATTACATTTTTTTGGTATTATATTTATTTGAACTTGAACTTGAATTTATAAAAACAACACTTGTTTATTGCTGAACAACATTTAATAATTTTAAGATTTAGTTTTAAACCAGTGAGCTTTCTTAAAAAGCTACCCACAATAATAGGAAGTGACTGCATTTTCTCGGAAATTGTATTTTTATTTATTTTTTCATGCCACAGACAACTAGTCCTATTGC
>NW_007587126.1:0-910 GCF_000523025.1 Cynoglossus semilaevis | reverse complement strand
TATATTTAACTAATATAATTTCAATTCCGATCAAATTATGGTCCCTTAAGAAGAGAAATTCACCGCGTGATTTTGGGACTCGCACCTAAGACCTTCCGCATACAAGGTAACCATCATAACCACTACTCAAACACTGTTTGATATGCGTCATGCTACAAAAGTGACTCCAAAAAATGAAACGCCCTAACATGATGGACGAATGATGGCGCTCTAAGGTGAAAAATATTCCGTTTTTTTCAAATGTAATCCATATTAAGATTTAACTTATTTGGATGTAATCTTGTGATTCATTAGCTTGATTGCAAAATCAAACGGAGCGTCTTAAGAGGGGACTTAGACTTAGCTGAACAATCCTCTCTGTATCAGCAAATCCTACTGTAAGAGCTGAAGGTCAAAAGAGACAACCAGTGACTGAACTCTAGTTACTATTAGTGATGATATCAGTGCTGATGTACGCTGCTTAAATCTATCTTTCAAAGCTAAAGAGAATAAAGAAATATTTTTTTTCAGTAAGGTTTTCATAAGAGTTTTATTTTTATAAGAGTCTTCACTAAACTGAAGGATAGTATTGCAGTACAGTGTCGAACGCCTCCATTTTCGAACAATCGAGAATTTTAACCAAAAATTGACCCGGATGTTGTGTCATAACTCGGTTGCCGAACAAGCCAATATCAGTGACTGAGAGTGTGACGTCAGCCCGCGAAAGATATATACGCTAAGAGTTGTTGACTGATTTTGCCGATATTTCTTGCGCTGTGCTATTTCTTTCCGGGACCCATGGGACCTTAAAAGGCTAGGGAAAGTAGAAAAGCTGAAAGAAAAATAGTAGAAGTAAAAAAAAAAAAAGTTTATACAAAAGCGAAAATGGCGCTCGTGTTTTATGTCTGGCTTTACGGTATGGCTTAGCAAT
>NW_007587125.1:0-910 GCF_000523025.1 Cynoglossus semilaevis | reverse complement strand
TTTGATAGTGAAATTTTAGCCAATATCAAACCAATGGATATTGGTTCGATATTGGCCAAAATTTCAGATACCCGAGTATCGGATTTAGCCCTCTCTTAAAAAAATACTATGAGTAAACCAGGGGTATTTAAGACCTGAGGATTTATAATTGCCAATTCAAAAATATCAACCGACTCCCACTGTAAAGTCAATAACGGTTTGTTAGATTTGCATGTTGTTCATCCTATGGTCATACCTTCAAAGTTCTTCAGGTATTTTAATTTGGTTACTTAATGATGCGACGTCTCCACTTCAAAACCACTGAGACGAGGAAGACACGGTCGACATGAACTGTTTTGATGGTTAAGAGAGAAAAGAATGGCATTCAAGAAACTCTGACCGGCTCTGACCGGCATGGTTGTTGGTACCGCGCTCACCTAATTACATATGTCAACAATTACTAGGCCCCCAGGTTTTGTCCTCTGCTATTTTTTTTGTTTAATATTTCTGGACGGAAATTGGGGATATCAAACTGACCCTTTATGTGTATTTTTTTAATATTTACCATTTCAATATTTTACTAATATTCAAGTGTTTTCACGTCTGCTTTTGTTCTCATTTTAGTATTGGGAACTTCAGTCCCCTAACGCATGCATGTAACCTGTGTTTTTGAAATCAACGCAGCAACAAAGAGCATCGTTAATGCAGTGCCGTTGATGCACTAAGACAACTGCACAATGCAGGATCTAAATAAAGGGGGCTCACTTGATTAACATTCTTCACCAGTGATTCACTCTTTCATATCCCAGTTCAACTGCAAGTTTGCTGGGAATTGAAGCAGCGCTATTGCTATCTCCTCATTTCATTGTATTGCACGCCTTAGGGAAAAAAAAACATTTCAGAAAGAATTCATTTAGCATTAAATCAATTA
>NW_007587124.1:0-910 GCF_000523025.1 Cynoglossus semilaevis | reverse complement strand
GATAATGTTTTAGCATTTTAGCAAAATAAGCTAACCTAAATCTTTGCTATGACAGAGTTTAGGTGAACCGAAAGTAGGGACGGTCCGATACCTTTCTTTTTTTCTCCAGGATGCGGCAGGCTAACATTATTGAGTCAATAGTCTCCCGGTTTATGGCAGGTCGCTCAAAGTTAATTTGAGCATTTGGGTTGTTTTTCTCAATGACTGAATTTTTACTACAATACCTGACCAATGCCAATCCCGAGTATAGGATCAAGCCATCACTGAAAAGTATCAAGTTTGGGAAGAAATGATGATATAATTAGCTCTGGGAAAAACTAATAGTCACGTCCACATCTGCACAAATAGCAGATGTTTGTCCATAAGAAGGAGAAACGTGGTGAAAATACCACTTAATGTACCCCAAGATTTTATAAGTAAAACAGTTGCTGTTCGGTTGCGAGCTCACCTGCATCGTGTTCAAGCCATAATAAAGCAGAGAAAACTTACTTTTCTCACAAGTCCAAGGCCATATTTGCCCAATATTCTGTTGGCTCTGACTTTTGGTGAAAGTGGCGCTAATGCAGGAACACTTCCACAGAAAAAGGCCTGGGCTGAGCAGTTCCCCTCGTACGTCATCTGCTGTACATTTCTACAGAGATCACAGTGTGTGGACTGCAGACTTACATTGACCCAGTATTCCGGACAGGGCGGTTTTAAACTTGTCTTTGGCCTCCTCCATCTCCTTCTCGTGTTGACTCTTCTCGCTCATCAGCCGGCGGATGTGACTGTTCGACGACTGGATCATGGAGTAGAAGTTGTTGGCGTTCCGGCGGTTCACTTCGCCTCGCTCCAGCCACGTTAGCAGCACGTGCACTGCGTCGGGAAACTTGCCATCGTCTGGACAGAAGAGGTGAGCGGACAAGATATA
>NW_007587123.1:0-911 GCF_000523025.1 Cynoglossus semilaevis | reverse complement strand
GCTCTACAGTTACAGGGAAGACGACGCTGTGTAATTACCTGCGTAATGTCCAGGTTGAAGAAGAACATTTATGATAAGATTATTTATTTACAATAACTTCAGAAAGATAACTAGGAAGAGATCTGTCAGGAAACAACACAGACACCAGTCTATGACGTTTTGTTTCTTTTTAGATTGTGATCTTGTTAAAGGAACAGGCCATGTCAACATCTTTCTAACTTTAATCTAGGATTTTAGAAGACTTTTAAATTTTACTGTTTATACTGTCATTGAAAAAATCAGATATGTTTCACATTTGGGCCAAAAACACTCACAGAAATAGAGTAGTGACAGGATTATGTTGTTGGGATGAGGAGAACTCTGACTTCAATCCTGAAGACATTCAGTGGCGTGTACTGAAGGGTTCATGTGAGAAGCTGTTCTGGTCATGATTTAAGAAAAAGGAGTATATAAAATACAGCTGTTTAATGATTTTTAAAATGTTGCTAAGTGTGGCTAGAAAAGACTCTTTAGTTGAAATATTTAAAAGGTAAAACAGATTCAGGTCAGTGAGATATGGTGAGCGTACAGTTTCCTCTGTTCCTTTGGGGCACTTTACTGTAAAACCTGAACTACCTACAGAAAACACTGGCTCTCTGACCTATTCTCTGCTCCCAGGATGTGCTGTCACAAAGGTACAAAATGCTTCCTCAGGGTTTTCTACTGGGAACATGCTGACATTCACTGCATGCAGAGGTTGCTAAAAATAGTCGGGCCAGTCTATAACAGGCATTAGGGCCACCTGAAAGGAAAGAATGCTGCGTTTTCTCACCTTTCTGTGAGAGATTAGTAAGAAGTAGAGGCTGAACACAGACAGGATTTCACATCATATCAAACTCACGTCTGTTAGTCTCTGTGAGGGAACACTGATG
>NW_007587122.1:0-911 GCF_000523025.1 Cynoglossus semilaevis | reverse complement strand
AAGACCCTGTCAATTTATTGTGAAACATTTGTGAAAAAAAAAGAAAACAGTCTAAAAAAAAAAAATCTAACTTTAAGATTTTGATGGTTTTACTTATATTCAGTAGTATGACAGTAAATTAGGGTGTACAATTTATACATAAAACCCACTGATACCTTGGGTAACGTGCAGTGATGGTAATAACGGCGTTAGAATAAACGCTTTTCAATACACTTTTTTCAGTAACGGGTAATCTAACTAATTACTTTATCTATCGTTATTACTCCATTACCGTCACCAACACACCGTTACTGTGCGTTACTAAAGCTGCTTACTGACGCTGTCATCCGACTTGGCTCACACAGACACAGAAGCTACAAATGTGTGTTTTTTTTTCTCTTTGGTAAGGGGGGAGGCGCTAGATAGCCACATAAGTAATGATGATTGGCTAAGTCTACCTTAGCCAATCATCATTAAGCCAACCAGAGACATCAGGTGGGCGGGTGTTTACACACAAACCCAGCACATAGCAGCAGCACACACAAACTTTCAGAGATGGCAAGTCTGGAGTCAAAGGGGAAGACGGTGTTTTTGAGGCGGAAATACAGGCAGTTTTACTTTAACTTTGTCAAGGTAAAAGGTAAAAACGTACAAGTAATGTGCGATGTGACCACATCAAACCTGAGAAAAAAAGTACGTAAAATAAATATGAATATTTTTCCACTGATCTGTGTTAAAAATGGATTTTCCGTATGACTATTTATTAAGTGAAAATCGCCAAATTTGAGTATTTCACAACCAAATACAGGGCACAAATCCCGGGTCCTAGGTAGCATGTTGCATGCCCGTTTCTGTTCCTCAGCATATCGCCAATATGAACTTATGAAATATTTGTCATACAGCAAGACTCTCTACAGTCTGTGTCATGTCTT